>NC_053025.1:537549100-537650220 GCF_003073215.2 Triticum urartu | reverse complement strand
CGACTCACTTCGCATGTGCTTGACTTCAAGCATATCAACCGGGCCTGCCCGAAGGATCATTTTCCTCTCCCCCGCATCGACCAAATCATTGACTCAACTACGGGGTGTGAGCGTTTGTCCTTTTTGGACGCCTATTCCGGGTACCATCAGATCCGACTGTATGGTCCCGATGAGATAAAAACGGCTTTCATCACTCCATTCGGATGCTTTTTTATGTCACTATGTCATTCGGCTTGAAGAACGTCGGGGCCACATTCATGAGGATGATCCAGAAGTGTCTGCTCACTCAAATCAGTCAGAATGTGGAAGCATACATGGATGACATTGTGGTCAAGTCACGTAAAGGTTTCGACCTGACAACTGACCTTGCTGAAACCTTTGCCAACCTCAGAAGATATGATATCAAGCTTAATCCATCAAAGTGCACATTCGGAGTTCTTGGTGGAAAGTTACTCGGTTTCCTCGTTTCCGAACGAGGGATCGACGCTAACCCAGAGAAAGTTGGTGCTATACTTCGGATGAAACGCCTTGTGCGTGTGCACGATGTCTAGAAGCTTACTGGTTGTTTGGCCGCCTTGAGTCGATTCATTTCTCGCCTCGGTGAAAAGGCATTGCCTCTTTACCGATTGATGAAGAAGTCTGATAAGTTCGAGTGGACTCCCGAAGCTGACGCGGCGTTTGCAGAGCTCAAAGCCCTGCTTTCCACCTAGCCGGTGCTTGCTGCACCAATCAGCAAATAGCCTTTACTGCTTTATATTTCAGCCACTGGACAAGTTGTCAGTACAGTACTCATGGTCGAGCGGGAGGAAGAAGGAAAATCCTATAAAGTTCAGCGCCCAATATATTATGTTTCTGAAGTTCTGACTCCGTCGAAGCAAAGATATCCACATTATCAAAAGCTTGTTTATGGGATTTACATGACCACGAAGAAAGTTGCACACTACTTCTCTGATCATTCCATTACAGTCGTCAGCGACGCTCCATTATCAGAGATTCTGAACAACAGAGACGCAACTGGTCGAGTGGCAAAGTGGGCGATTGAACTCCTTCCCCCGGACATCAAGTTTGAAGCGAAGAAGGCCATCAAGTCCCAAGCAATAGCTTATTTCCTCGCCGAGGATCGAACAACAACTTCTGGCCCAAATCCACTCAGAGCATTGGACCATGTTCTTTGATGGGTCCAAGATGCTGAATGGTTCCGGTGCTGGGGTGGTGTTGGTATCCCCCCGCGGTGACAAACTCAGCTATGTTCTCCAGATTCACTTTGACTCCTCCAACAATGAAGCCAAATATGAGGCACTTCTGTACGGGTTGCGTATGGCCATTTCACTCGGCGTCTGTCACCTCATGGTCTATAGCGACTCAGATTTGGTGGTCAATCAAGTAATGAAGGAGTGGGATGTCAGAAGCCCAGCTATGACTGGTTATTGCAATGCAGTGAGAAAGCTAGAAAAGAGATTCGAAGGATTGGAGCTCCATCACATCCCTCGACTGAAAAATCATGCGGCCGATGATCTGGCAAAGATAGGCTCCAAGAGAGAATCCATCCCCAGCAATGTGTTATTGGAGCACATTCATACACCTTCAGTTCAAGAAGATCCCTTCACTTAAGAGCCCCCACAGCCGAAGAGTGCCACCGATCCGACTGAAATCGAGATTCCAGCCATAGTCGATTTGACTATGGAGGTTTTGGTCATCACCCCCGATTGGACAGTACCATATATCGCATACATTCTTAGAAGGGAACTCCCAGAAGATGAAGAAGAGGCTCGACAGATCGTCCGTCGATCTAAAGCCTTTACTGTGATAAGAGGACAGTTGTTCAGAGGAAGTGTGACTGGAGTTTGCCAGAAATGCATAACGCCTGAAGAAGGTCGAGTGATCCTTAATGACATCCACTCAGGGACCTGTGGTCATCATGCGTCCTCTCGGACCATTGTGGCCAAAGCATACCGAGCGGGATTTTACTGGCCACGGGCAAATGAGATGGCACAAGAAATAGTCGACAAATGTGAAGGTTGCTAGTTTTACTCCAACATATCTCACAAGCCTGCGTCGGCCCTGAAGACCATTCCAGTCGTCTGGCCCTTTGCTGTTTGGGGATTAGACATGGTTGGACCTCCGAGGACTGGTAGGAGTGGATTCACTCATGTGCTTGTAGCAGTCGACAAGTTCACCAAGTGGATTGAGGCCAAGCCTATCAAGAACCTTGATGCCAGCACTTCTGTCAGCTTCATCAGAGAGATAACATTCAGATATGGTGTTCCACACATCATCATCACTAACAACGGATCAAACTTCAACTCTGATGAGTTCAGAACTTTCTGTGCTTCACAAGGTACTCGAGTCGACTATGCCTCAGTCGCCCATCCCAGTCGAATGGACAAGCTGAAAGAGCAAATGGATTGGTTCTCAAAGGACTGAAACCCTGATTGATGTGTGACCTCAAACACGCAGCAGGAGCCTGGTTCAACGAACTTCCATCAGTATTGTGGGGATTGGGGACAACTCCCAATCGGTCGACTGGCAGAACCCCATTTTTCTTAGTTTATGGAGCCGAAGCTGTACTTCCGAGTGCCTTGCTCCACAGTGTGCCCCGAGTCGAGCTTTTCTCAGAGGAAGAAGCAGAATAAGCACGATACGATGCAGTTGATCTCTTGGAAGAAGAAAGAGAGATGGCCTTGATACGATCAACCATCTATCAGCAAGACCTGTGTCGATTCCATGCCAGAAACGTGAGGGGTCGAGCATTTCAAGAGGGAGACTTGGTTCTCCGAGTGGATCAGCAGAAATCACACAAGCTTGCTCCCTCTTGGGAAGGCCCCTTCGTTGTCACCGGAGTGCTCCACAATGGAGCGTACCACCTCTACGACGTCGAGCACAAGAAAGACGAGCCGCGCGCTTGGAATGCGGAGCTGCTCCGCCCCTTTTATACTTAAACACTCAGTCTGTTGAGATGTAATAAGAAGCACCTTTGTAGTTTGTTTATCAAAGACAAGAGTTTTTACAGTCTTCTGAAAATGATTGTCGATTGCTTACATTTGTTTCTGAAATCCCACAGTGGGTGGCTTAGCTGCGAATCCGTTTCGCCTAAGTTGAAAAAATCCTACCGAGTGATGAGCAAGTCTCTCACTCGGGGGCTTAGCTGCAGTCCAGTACTCGCCTAAGTTGAAAAAATCCTACTGAGTGATGAGAAAGTCTCTCACTTGGGGGCTTAGTTGCAGTCCAGTACTCGCCTAAGTTGAAAAAATCCTACCGAGTGATGAGCAAGTCTCTCACTCGGGGGCTTAGCTGCAGTCTAAGTTGAAAAAATCCTACCGAGTGATGAGCAAGTCTCTCACTCGGGGGCTTAGCTGCAGCCCAATGCTCGCCTAAGTTTCAAAAATCCTACCGAGTGATGAGCAAGTCTCTCACTCGGGGGCTTAGCTGCAGTCCAGTACTCGCCTAAGTTGAAAAAAATCCTACCGAGTGATGAGCAAGTCTCTCACTCGGAGGCTTAGCTGTGGTCCAGTACTCGCCTAAGTTGAAAAATCCTACCGAGTGATGAGCAAGTCTCTCACTTGGAGGCTAAGCTGAAGTCCAGTACTCGCCTAAGTTGAAAAAATTCTACCGAGTGATGAGCAAGTCTCTCACTCGGGGGCTTAGCTGCAGTCCAGTACTCGCCTAAGTTGAAAAAAATCCTACCGAGTGATGAGCAAGTCTCTCACTCGGAGGCTTAGCTGTGGTCCAGTACTCGCCTAAGTTGAAAAATCCTACCGAGTGATGAGCAAGTCTCTCACTTGGAGGCTAAGCTGAAGTCCAGTACTCGCCTAAGTTGAAAAAATTCTACCGAGTGATGAGCAAGTCTCTCACTCGGGGGCTTAGCTGCAGTCCAGTACTCGCCTAAGTTGAAAAAAATCCTATCGAGTGATGAGCAAGTCTCTCACTCGGAGGCTTAGCTGCAGTCCAGTACTCGCCTAAGTTGAAAAAATCCTACCGAGTGATGAGCAAGTCTCTCACTTAGGGGCTTAGCTGCAGTCCAATACTCGCCTAAGTTGAAAAAATCCTACTGAGTGACGAGCAAACCTCACACTCGGGAGCTTAGCTGCAGCCCAGTTCTCGCCTAAGTTTCAAAAATCCTACTGAGTGATGAGCAAACCTCACACTCGGGGGCTTAGCTGCAGCCAATGCTCGCCTAAGTTTCAAAAATCCTACCAAGTGATGAGCAAACCTCACACTCGGGGGCTTAGCTGCAGCCCAATGCTCGCCTAAGTTTCAAAAATCCTACCAAGTGATGAGCAAACCTCACACTCGGGGGCTTAGCTGCAGCCAATGCTCGCCTAAGTTTCAAAAATCCTACCAAGTGATGAGCAAACCTCACACTCGGGGGCTTAGCTGCAGCCCAATGCTCGCCTAAGTTTCAAAAATCCTACCGAGCGATGAGCAAACCTCACACTCGGGGGCTTAGCTGTAGCCCAATGCTCGCCTAAGTTTCAAAAATCCTACCGAGCGATGAGAAAACCTCACGCTCGGGGGCTTAGCTGCAGCCCAGTGCTCACCTAAGTTTCAAAAATCCTACCGAGTGATGAGCAAACCTCACACTCGGGGGCTTAGCTGCAGCCCAATGCTCGCCTAAGTTTCAAAAATCCTACCAAGTGATGAGCAAGTCTCTCACTCGGGGGCTTAGCTGTAGTCCAGTGCTCGCCTAAGTTTCAAAAATCCTATCGAGTGATGAGCAAGCCTCACACTCGGGGGCTTAGCTGCAGCCTAGTGCTCGCCTAAGTTTCAAAAATTCTACCGAGTGATGAGCAAACCTCATGCCCGGGGGCTTAGCTGCAGTCTAGTACTCGCCTAAGTTAAAAAACCATCCCTACCCGCAAGGACGATGAGGTGCAGGTCGACTGCAATCCTCTCCACGGAGCTGCGCCACAAGCACAATGTTCGCTCCATCCCTATCCGCAAGGACGACGAGGTGCAGGTCGACTGCAATCCTCTCCATGGAGCTGCGCCACAAGTACAATGTCCGCTCCATCCCTATCCACAAGGACGACGAGGCGCAGGTCGACTGCAATCCTCTCCACGGAGCTGCGCCACAAGTACAATGTCCGTTCCATCCCTATCCGCAAGGACGACGAGGTGCAGGTCGACTGAGATATCTCCCTCAAAGTTGCATCTCAAAAAATATTCTGAGTGAAGATTAAGTTCCACTCGTAGGAAAACGCAAGCACATGCAGAAGATAAACCAAGATCAGATAGAATCTCAAGAGTTTCAGAATGAAGATAAAAGTACTCGGACGTCAGGCTCGAAGGAGTTTAACGATTACAAAAACCACTCGGCATTCTGAGGCAAATTTAAAGGAAGTTTAAGTATCAAGTTTGTTCACTCGGCAGGAGGAGGACTTGCAGGCTCGACGAACTCATCCAAATCAATCCCATCCGTGATTCGAGTGGTAGCAGCAATAAAAGTCTCCATGAAGGACTGGAAGTCGTGCCTTTTGTGTTAGCAACCTTGATCGCCGCCAACTTCTCCTCTCGAGCTTCTCGGTGGTGGGCTCTGACCAGTGGCAGAGCCACATCGGCGCCACATCGGGCAGAGGACTTCTTCCATTCCTGCACTCGACCAGGCATCTCGTTGAGTCGAGCCATCAGAGACTCGAGATCATTCTGAAGCGTTGCCCTTGGCCAGAGCGATGAGTCGATACGTGAAACTGCAACCTTCAAACGGGCAAGATAACTTGTAACACTGGCGACGCGAGATTCCAGTCAAAGCACATTCATGGCAGCCTCGTCACCGACTGGAGAAAGGATAAGGTCCAAGCCTGTCTCGACCCGTCCAGTATCCTCTTCAAAGTTTTGGCAGAATTCTACAGAGTCAAAGAGTTAATGAGTCGACTGGTCGGGTCCAACTTGCAAACAGTAAAACAGTCGAGTAAAAAAGAGGTACCTTCGAGCATAAGAAAGATTTTTTTTGGCAAGAGCTTTCAGATAAGCCTCCAAATCGTTCCTCCTACGAGTCATGCTCTCCACCTGGTCGGTCAGAGCCACTTTATCTTTCTACAGACGAGTCGCCTCTCGATTGGATTCAGTGAGAGACGACTTCAGCTTGTTGATTTCTTCCTCCAGTGCTCCGACCGAAGCCAGTTTCTGGTCAACAAGGGCAGTCTTCTCCTGAGCCTCCTTCTGCGCAGCTGCAAGGTCCAGATCCTTCTTCTCCAGGGCCAACCTCATTTTCTCTGCAAAATACACATTTAGATCAAACAGAAGAATGAAGAGATAACTTGAGGGATGGTCAAGATAAGCAGTCGACAGGCTGTTACCTTCCGTACCAGCGACTTCATCTTGAGCCTTCTTCAAGTTCTGATGAGCCAACTCCAAGTCAAGGTTGAGTTGCCTTTGCTTTTCCTAAATTCGCCAAACTTGGAGATAAGCGTACAAGATTTCTACAGTGAGAAAAAGAGATATCAATCGACAAGATCAAAGATTATTTATTTCCGAATTAATAAAACTTCAAGACTACTCAGACCCCAACCGACTGCCAGTAGTCGACTGCGGTCTCGGGGACTACACCCAGTGGGTGCACTAAGCGTGCTCCCAATGGTTAGGATTCCACTCGGTCGGTCCGCCCAGGCCAAGTTAAAAAAAGAAAGAGAAAGAAGTGCTTAGACCCCAACCGACTGCCAGCAGTCAACCGCGGTCTCGGGGACTACACCCAGTGGGTGCACTAAGCGTGCCCCCACTGGTTAGGATTCCACTCGGCCGGTCTACCCAGTGGGTGTGCGATCTCGAAGTGCAAGACAATGAAAGATTGTGCGAAGGAAAACATTCGGATTACGTATCCTAAAAGAGCAAATTTAGTCAGAAGTTGATTTACCTGGACATTGGCTCGAAGAGCTGCTCTGGCATCATAAGCAGCCTGACTGCTTTCGTGCACCGCCTTCACCCGCTCCATCATTATGCCAACCTGACAAATAGCCTCCGCAGCGGCGTCCGACTGGCTTTTTGGAACATGATAGGTAGCAAAGAAGGGGACGGACGGTCCAGATGCAGCGGCTTGGAGATCCGAGGCATGAGGTTGGATGGTTGAAGCAAGCTCTGGAACAGTCGACGATGCGATACGCACACTCGACACTGGGTCAGCAAAGGTTACAGAAACCTTACTCACATCTTCGGGCCGTTGAACTACTCGCTCCATCGTCGGCTCCGACTGGGATGTCTTGCTAGCTGTTGCCTTCTTCTTCCTGGGCCTCAGCGGCACGTCCTCTTCATCATCCGGAAGCTCGGTGACATTGGGAGGGGCTGCAAAGAAATCAGTCGACCCTAAATGAGTCACCAGAATTCAACCAACTATACAGGCGAGAACAAGATCATGAGGATTGTACCTGGGTTGGAGGTGACCGCATCTTCCATGTCCTCATCTTCATACTGGCGGGGGGAAGTCCCAGAAGTAGCAGCACTACAAATTTCAGAATTTAGTCGGTCATGTTTGGCGAAATAAGTCGACTCAAATCCAGACTCGTACTAAAACAAGAAATCAAGTCCAACTAATACCCGGAAGTAATGGGGATGACCACTTTGATCTTTGGCAAGGCCTTTGGCGGTTTGGACGGCGTAGCTTTCGGTTGCTTCGACGCCTTTTCAGTCGGCGCCGGAGAAGACGTTCGAGGGCGCTTCGATGACTGCCCAGTTTGCATGGTCGCTTTGCCGTGGGCACTTGCGGGATTGTGAGAAAGCTTGGATCGTTTTTCCCTACGAGGAGGAGAGTCAACCTCTTCTTCTTCTTCACTTGGGTCGTCGCTGTCCTCGTCCTCTTCGTGGTCAGAGTGCCACTCGCCGCTTTCACCTCCACTCGCCTCCCCCTCTGGGTCCTGCTCCTGCTCTCCGTTGGGCATCGAGTACATCTCAGTCAGGGCCTAGAAGACAACAACCAAGATAGGAGACAGTTGGATAACAACAAACAGCTAATTGATAAATCAAGAAGGCACTTGACCACTCGGAGTCATACCTTGTCGGTTTTGTACGAGTTGTTGAGCGGAGGAATCCTCCGAGATCCCCTGGGGTTGTCCTTGTTGCTAGTGATGCTCTTCAGCCACCCTTCCAACGTGGCATCGTTGACTTCCTCTGGATGGATCCGAGTGGTGTCGTCGGTGCCCGAATACATCCACATCAGATGGTCACGAGCTTGAAGGGGTTGGATGCGTCGCCCGAGGAAGACCTCCAACAGATCCATACCGGTTACCCCGTCATGGACAAGCTGAACTACTCGCTCAACCAGCACTTTCACTTGCGCCTTCTCCTCTGGGATCACTTTCAAGGCAGAGGGCTTCTCCACTTGGGCCATGGAAAAGGGGGGAAGTCCAGTCGACTGACCGGGAGTCGGCTGGTCCTTGCAGTAGAACCAGGTCGAGTGCCACCCTCGGACCGACTCAGGAAGGATCATGGCTGGGAAAGTACTTTTACTCCTCATCTGAATCCCAAGACCCCCGCACATCTGAATCATTTGCGTCCTCTCATCACTTGGGTTGGCCTTCTTGACCGACTGAGAATGGCATGTGAATATGTGCTTGAAGAGCCCCCAGTGTGGCCGACAGCCCAGGAAGCTCTCACACATGGACACAAAAGCAACGAGGTACATGATGGTATTCGGAGTAAAGTGGTGAAGTTGCGCCCCGAAGAAGTTCAAAAAACCTCGAAAGAAAGGGTGGGGAGGCAAGGAGAACCCGCGGTGGACGTGCGTAGCGAGGAGAACGTGCTCACCCTCCTGTGGCTGTGGCTCGGTCTCATCCCCCGGGAGTCGCGCCGATTCATGGGGTATCTGTCCCCCCTCGACTAGGTCGTCGATGTCGTCCTGACGGATCGTGGAGCGGATCCAGTCACCCTGGATCCAGCACGGTGGTAGGCCGACCCTCGAAGAAGATCCGCCCCGGCCAGACTTCTTCCCCTTCGCCTTCGTCGTCACCTTCTTCGTGCACTCCAATGCCACCGTCTTCTCTTTCCCCATCGTGGAGAGCAGAGCTCGAACGGGGCGGCGGCGCTGGAGCAGGAGCAGATGCAGCGGAGAAAACTGAGAGGGAAAGAGAAGAACAAAGATGCACTGTTTAAAGAAAACCCCGGCCCGACGCCTTATATAGGGCCGCTTTCGAGTGGCTGACCTGTGGGTCCGGACGACCCAATCAAATCCCGCAGCAGTCGCGCACGAGGTACGTGGCAAAAAAGGTGGCGCAGTGATCGAGGCGGCTGCACCTAATCCCTTCCGATTACTGCGGCCTCCCCCGTCTCACGCGCTTCCACAAAATCCAAATCCCACGACATCCGCGCGCAGCAGGGCAATCTGTCAGATGGAATATCTTCTCCATACCAGCAACCAAGACATCACAGTAAAGTTCAGTCGGCAGATTCAAGAATGGATCAAGGCGACTGGAAAGGAGTTGATATCCTTATGGTTGTTCGCTTGGTCACGATAAGTCACTACCGGCCTCCATCGTCGCTGCACTGTCATGTCGCCGACGCAGCTCTCAACGTCGCTGCTCGCCACCATTGGCTAGTCAGGTTGAAGCTTTTTATCTCATCGGTTGAAGCTTTTTCTATGCTCGTTGAAGCTTTTCTCTCAGATTGAAGCTTTCCACCGTGCCAATTGAAGCTTTTTTCACCTAAGCTTAAAGCTTTTTTCACAAAGGGTTGTATCTTTTTACTCTGCGGTTGCAGCAAAAACATAGAGAGACGCCATGGCCGTCGTCGACGAGGATATCTCAATCTCTAGTTGAAGCTTTTTCATCTGCGGGTTGAACCTTTTTGTCAAACGGTTGTAACTTTTCTTGTATTTCGTTGTCTGGTTGAAGCTTTTTTATCTACTGGATGTAGCTTTTTGTGTCTATGGTTGTAGCACGGGAAAATGCCGTTTGCAACTCTCCCAGTACCACGCTTGCAGCTCCTCCCCGTGGCCATGGTTGTAGCATGGGCACCTCAGTCCTCCCCGCGTTTGGCCTGTCACCGGTTGCAGCAAAAAGGGAAGCGAGGAGGAGGAAAGGGAAGAGAGGGAGAAGGAATAAGGAAGAAAAGGAAGCAAAAAAAACTATGCTGGTTCCAGCACCGTCGTCTGCTCACTGTGTGTGCAGCCATCGTCGTGGTCATCCATGGAGGTCGTCGGCACAGTGAGGTCCCAGCACCTTCCCAGGGAGCCCCTGTCGCACCAAAAAGCAGAGAAGGTTAGCTGATGGTGCCACGAGGGAACGGCAGCTCGGGAGAACACCGGCGAGGCGGGATCTACAAGGTGGGAAGAGAAGAAGACAAAGAAGAAACAAACGAGCAGTTGGAGAGAAAGCTAGAAGGAGATAAGGCCGTGTGATTGGGCTGTTAGGTTGATCTCCTCTGTGCAGGCCCAACGGCCTGCCAGGTGTAAGTGCATCTAGTGCCACCCCTAGTTGGTTCTGGAGTATTGATGACAAACCTAGTTGAGGGACTAATGTGTTTGTGAGAATTGCAGGATAACACAGGTAGAAGTCCCTCATTGATTCGGTTTTACTACCAGAGATGACCCCTAAAAATGTATGAAGACATTGATGTCAAAGGTGGTATATGAAGACATTCACATTGAAGACTATGACAAGAGAAGACACGATATGAAGCCTATGGAGCTCGAAGACTTAGATCTTTCGTAGTTCTCTTTCTTTTGTGTTGAGTCATAGGAACCACCGTACTGTTAAGTGGGGTCCAAGAGAACCAGTTAGAATGACTGAAGTGATGCCTAAACCAAAAACCTATGTCTTTGAGTGAAGACTATGAGAGTGAATCTTGTCCAGAGTCGGACAAGTCAGCTTTGCTTGTAGCCCAAGTAAAGTTGCCGTGTGAGTTTGAAATCTGACCGTTGGAACACGTGTCAGTTCCTTAGTGACCCAGGGTCATTTCGGACAAATTAGGTCGGGTTGCCAAGTGGCTATAAATAGCCCACCCCCTACAACCATAAATGGTTGGCTGCTCAGATTGAAAGTACGGCTTTTGTCGTTTGAGAGCAACCCACCTCGAAGCCTTTGAGAGAGAATTCCTTGCGAGGATAAAGCCCTAACCACCAGAGCCAGAGAGAATTGGGCATCACTTAAGTCTTCTTGTCTGTGTGATCTGAAGAATTATTACACTTGAGGACTGTGCATCCTCCAGCTGGTTAGGCGTCACGTTTTGAGCATCCAAGAGACATTGTGGATTGCCGGTGAACGAAGTCTGTGAAGGTTTGGGAGTCTACCTTGAAGACTTAACAGAGTGATTGGGCGAGGTCTATGTGACCTTAGCTCAAGGAGAAGACGGTGAGGACTGGGTGTCCTGAGCTGCGTGTTCAGGACTGGGTGTCTGGGACTGTGTGTCCTAAGGTTTAAATACCTAGCCGCTCCAACCAGACGTACAGTTGTCACAGCAACTGGAACTGGTCCAACAAATCATTGTCTTCAACGAGTCACTGGTTTCATCTTCACTTCCCTTTACTTACTGTTACTCCTTGTGAAGTCATTGTATGTTTGCACTATCATTTGTCTTCACTGAGTGACAGCGTGTTCTGTTTGGCTTCACAATATCTTCCTACCTGATCCTTACTACCTAGCTACTATTAGTCTTTGTGCTTTCACTTCATTGAATACTTGACTATGGTTTGCCTAGTGTAGTCTACCTTCCGCTGCATGGTAATAGGTTTAATTTCATCGTTTGTCTTCAAAACTTCTATGTTCTGAAGACTTTCACAAAAATCACCTATTCACCCCCCTCTAGTCGATATAATGCACTTTCAATTGGTATTAGAGCAAGGTGCTCCCTTGATCTGTGTGATTCAGTTTAACCACCTGGAGTTTTAGCTATGTCGACTGCAAGGATAATTAAAGTCTCCGCTGCGTGCCCCGTCTTCGATGGAACTGAATATCCCTACTGGAAGAATAAGATGCGCATGCATCTTGAAGCCATTGATGTCGACCTATGGTATGTCGTCGAGAACGGCGTTCCCAAGGCTGGAGAAGGTGTCACTACTGCTGATGTCAAGAAATTCGTTCAACTGGACTCTACTGCCAAGAATATCATCTGTGGTCATCTGACCAAAGGACAGTATGGCCGTGTGAGTGCTTTGAAGACATCCAAGCTGGTCTGGGACTGGCTCTCCAAGGTCAATGAAGGCATCTCAACCCAGAGAGATCAGAGAATCAGTGTCCTTCGCAACCTTTTCAACCGCTTCAAGCGAAATGACAATGAGAATGTCCAGCACACATTTGACCGACTCACTAACATCACAAATGAGCTTCAAGCCCTCGGCGCCACTGAGATTACCAAACATGAAGTCGTCAAGACGCTGCTGAGATCACTTGATAGTTCGTTTGACATCCTGGCCCTGATGATTCAAGAACATCCTGATTTCAAGACACTCGATCCGTCTGACATACTTGAGAGGCTCAACACACATGAGTTTCAGTTTTCGGAGAAAAGAGATATCTACGGTCCAAACTATGGGCGAACTCGTGCCTTGAAGGCAAAAGCTGTCTCCTCATCTGAAGAAGAATCTGACAGCAGTTCTGATGATCCTGAAGACATTGGAAGGGAACTTGCTATGCTTGTCAAGAAGTTCCAAAAATTCACCAAGAAGAAAGGCTTCAGAAAGTCTTCCCGATCAAGTTCAAGGAATGATGAAGCTCATGCTCATGACTACAAGAAGAAAACATGTCACAAGTGCAAGAAACTTGGCCACTTCATCTCTGAGTGTCCACAGTGGGACAATGAGAACAAAAAGAAGAAGAAGAGCAAGGAATATGACTCTGACGACAAGAAGAAGAAGAAGAAATACTCAAAGTCTTCTTCCAAGTCTTCCTCAAAGTCTTCATCACACAAGAAGAGCTCATCTGGCAAGGCACGTGCGTTTGTTGGCAAGGAAATGGATTCAGAGGAGGAGTCTGCTTCTGAGGAGGCGGAGGTGGAGTCTGAGGAGGAATCCGACTCAGGCGTCGCAAGTCTGGCTACAGCATACGTTGCCAAGTCCATCTTCAACACTGAAGACAATGACTTCATCACCGACACTGATGCAAATGACAAGGACTACTCTGCTTCTACCTACTGCTTCATGGCACGCGGTGCCAAGGTAAACACACGCACTACTCACTATCAAACATCTAGTGACGATGACTCTGATTGTGGTTCAAAACCTAGCTACAAAACACTTGCTAAAATTGCAACTGAACAACAGAAAGCTATGGAACATATTCAAAAACTATTAGACATAAGCGATGATCTGTTAGGTGCTGAAATGACTCGATCTGAATCCTTAATTAAAGACATAAAAAAATCTTCACGTTAAGTATCAGGAACTTGAAAGTCGTCATGAAACTCTCTCAACAACTCATGAAAAGCTTTCCTATGATTATCTTCAAAGGAAGCAAGATCTTGAGAAATTGAGAGTGGTTCATGAAGATCTTCAAACGGAAAACGAGTCACTTCGCGCCAAACAAATCAGTCCCGCTCAGGAAGGATTTGAACCACCATGTCTTAAATGCATTGAGCGTGATAATGCTACTTCTGTTGCTGAATGTTCTACTGCTACTTCTGTTGCAATATCTTCAACTGTTGATGTGGTAACTAACCCCTCTGCTGAGGATACCACCGCTATTGCTGATGAGAATGCTAGGTTGAAGACATTGCTTGAAACAGGGATGTACAAAAGTCTTAAAGGGCATCAGACACTATGTGATGTCCTGAAAAAGCAGATTCTGAACCGAAACCCTAGGAAAGAGGGTGTAGGGTTCGTAAGGAAAATGAATGCAGATGGCTCTTACTGGAAACCTGAGCAGTACCCCAAAACCATGTGGGTTGCTGCGAAGCAACCTTCAGCAGATCCATCCAATCTATCTGGCTTCACTTGTGGTAACCCCATTATCATTGATGAATCCTTTGATGCAAACTATATACTGTTTAAGAATCAGAATGGTGAAGTGTTTGCCAGGTACATTGGTACTAACTGCAGGAATGGACCGCCTATGAAGAAGATCTGGGTTCCGAAAAGGTGTCTGGAGAGTCTTCCTGTGAATGTCATCATGACACCTCACGTGAAGAAGACAAACCTCAGACCAAAGGCTTCATACGGTACAAAGGCTTCATACAGACAGAGGACTCACCTGAGTCGCACTAACGCAAATGTTTTGCAGGGAAATCATACTCAGGCATATGAATATGAGAGCGGTTCATCAAACCGCCATGTTCATAAGACCAAGAACTATTCTGCTTATTCTCATGAGTACTATTGTCCGCCTGCAAGACTGTTTGCTAAGGCTTCAAAGCCAAAATTCTCAGATGCTACACTTAGACTTATTGCTTCTAAGCCACCCTTGAAGATGTGGGTGGTTAAGAAGGCTTAACTCTCTTTTGCAGGGAAAGGTCTCCAGCAGAAAACCAAAATCGTCTGACGCTATTGCTGGGGACCTTAAACATCTTGTAGGGCGCAAGATCAAATGCCCAAATGGTCTTACTATGTACTTCGTACCTGAATCTCTTGCTACTCTCCCTATTAGTCCTAACCTGGATCTAAGCTTTTATAACCCACTGGTTCGTCAAATGTTTTTGCTTCACAATGCTCTTGGTGAAGCCTATCCCCCTAACTGCACTGTAGGGTACGACACCAGCATCTTCAGAATGGATTATTGACAGTGGGTGTACAAATCACATGACTGGCAAAAGAAGTCTTCTTATGGATTCAACCTTACGTCCATCCGACAAGAGCCACATCACATTTGCTGCCACTGGTAAAAGTAAGGTATTGGGTCTAGGTAGAGTTGCAATCTCAACACATGGATAAAGTCATGCTTGTTGAATCCCTTAGCTTTAACTTAATGTCTGTCTCAATGCTTTGCAATTTGAACATGATCGTAATGTTTGGAAAATATCGTTGCCTTGTACTAATGGAATCTGACAAGTCTCTAGTGTTTGAAGGGTATCGAAAAGATGATTTGTACGTGGTAGACTTCTCAGCAGGGCCACAGCTTGCAGTATGTCTTCTAGCAAAGGCTTTAGAATGCTGGCTCTGGCATCGGAGGCTTGGACATGCTGGCATGAGGAACCTCCACACCCTTGCGAAGAAGAAGCATGTCATAGGCATCGAGGGCGTCAAGTTCAAGAAAGACCACTTATGCGGTGCCTGTGAAGCAGGGAAGATGACGAGGGCCAAACATCCCTCGAAGACAATCATGACTACTACTCGACCCTTCGAACTGCTTCACATGGATCTTTTCGGTCCCACTCATTACTCAACTCTAACTACTACTGCTTGCCTCTATGGCTTCGTTATTGTTGATGATTATTCTAGATATACTTGAGTGCACATAATCCTTTACAAGACTGAAGTGCAGGATGTCTTCAGACGCTTCGCCAATCGAGCTATGAACAATTTTGGCGCCAAGATAAAGCACATCAGAAGTGACAATGGCACCGAATTCAAGAACACTGGCCTTGATACATATCTTGATACCTTGGGCATCACACATGAATTCTCAGCCCCGTACACGCCACAGCAGAATGGCGTCGTCGAACGCAAGAACAGAACACTAATTGAGATGGCCAGAACGATGCTAGATGAATACAAGACCCCAAGAAAATTCTGGCCCGAAGCCATTGATACTGCATGCCATACAATCAATCGTGTTTATCTTCACAAGCTATTGAACAAGACATCTTATGAGCTCCTTACTGGCAAAAAGCCAAATGTCAGTTACTTCAGAGTATTGGGCGCAAGGTGCTGGATCAAGGACCCACATCACACCTCAAAATTTGCACCAAAAGCACATGAGGGTTTCATGCTTGGATATGGAAAGGATTCGCACTCCTACAGAGTCTTCAATCTCTTTCATTACAAAGTGGTTGAAACAGTGGATGTGCGGTTCGATGAGACCAACGGTTCACAAAGAGAGCAGCTGCCAAATGTGCTAGATGAAGTTCCATCCAGTGAATCAATCAAGCTAATGGGAACTGGAGAAATTATACCTTCTGAAGCTCATCCTGAAGAAGAACTTATCATTTCAGCACCGGATCAACATGAAGACAATGCTCAGCCTGAAGACATTCCTTCCAACAACGACAATGAACAGCAAGAGCAAAGTCTTCGCCCTGTACATCCTCGCGTTGCCAATGAAGTACAGATTGAAAGAATAATTGATAGCATCAATGCACCTGGTCCACTCACTCGTTCAAGGGCAACTCAGCTAGCAAATTTCTGTGGGCACTTTGCATTCGTCTCAATATCAGAACCCAAGAAAGTTGAAGAAGCCTTCATGGAACCTGAATGGATTCAAGCTATGCAAGAAGAGCTTCAACAGTTTGAGCTGAATAATGTATGGGAACTGGTTAAGCGTCCTGATCCACGGAAGCACAATATAATAGGCACCAAATGGATATACTGCAACAAGAAAGATGAGCATGGTCAAGTTGTCAGAAACAAAGCTCGTCTCGTTGCTCAAGGATATACTCAAGTGGAAGGCATTGACTTCGATGAAACATTTGCTCCTGTGGCTAGACTTGAAGCCATACGCATACTGCTGGCCTATGCAAATCATCATAACATACTTCTATATCAAATGGATGTGAAGAGTGCCTTTCTCAATGGCAAGATTGAAGAAGAAGTGTATGTTGCACAACCGCCTGGCTTTGAAAATCCAAAACATCCTGACATGGTATACAAGCTCAACAAGGCACTGTATGGCCTCAAACAAGCCCCTCGGGCCTGGTATGACACACTCAAATACTTCCTGAAGAGCAAAGGCTTCATACCTGGTTCCCTAGATCCCACTCTTTTCACGAAGACATATGATGGTGAACTGTTTGTGTGCCAAATATATGTGGATGACATTATCTTTGGCTGCACCAATCAGAAGTATAGTGAAGAGTTTGGATATATGATGCAAGAGCAATATCAGATGTCCATGATGGGGGAGCTGAAGTTCTTCCTTGGTCTTCAAATACGACAACAACGCAATGGCATCTTCATATCTCAAGAGAAGTATCTCAAAGATTGCCTGAAGAAGTTCGGTATGCAAGACTGCAAAGGCTTCACAACACCAATGCCAGCCAAACATCATCTGGGTCTTGACGACAATGGTAAAGAGTTCGATCAAAAGGTATACCGCTCCATGATTGGTTCTTTACTTTATCTATGTGCATCTAGGCCAGATATTATGCTTAGTGTTTGCATGTGTGCTCGATTTCAAGCGGCACCAAAGGAGTCACATCACTTAGCTGTGAAGCGAATTCTTCGATATTTGGCTCACACCCCAACTCTAGGATTATGGTATCCAAAGGGATCAGAGTTTGATCTGGTTGGATTCTCGGATGCTGATTATGCTGGTGACAAAGTTGACCGCAAGTCTACATCAGACACATGTCACTTTCTGGGACGATCACTTGTATGTTGGTCTTCAAAGAAGCAGAACTGTGTATCTCTCTCCACTGCTGAATCTGAATACATTGCTGCTGGATCTTGCTGCGCTCAGCTTCTGTGGATGAAGCAAACACTCAAGGACTATGGCATTCATCCGAAGCATGTGCCACTCTACTGCGACAACGAAAGCGCCATCAAGATTGCCAACAATCCAGTTCAGCACTCGAAGACAAAGCACATTGAAATTCATCATCACTTTCTCAGAGATCATGTTGTGAAGGAAGACATTGATATCATACACGTCAACACTGAAGAGCAATTGGCAGATATCTTCACCAATCCCTTGGATGAGAAGAGGTTTTGCAAGTTACGGTGTGAGCTAAATATCTTGGAATCCTCAAATGTCCTATGATCAGGCACACATCCTAACCCTTATGCATATTGATGACTTAGATGTGCAACACACAAAGTAAAGTATATCTTCAATCAATGAAGACATACATTCTAAGTGTGAATACATTAATGTGGAATTTGACTTCGGAGCGCCACGATAATTGTGCACCGTGTCTGGGTCTAATACTTCCTATACGGTGGGTAACGCCACCACCAAACGTTCTATTTTGAAGTGTTTCACTCATGACGTTACCTTGCAATGTCTTCACATTTGGTTTGGCTTCGATCTCAACATATTTTCATGATTATCTTCACTATGTTGATTATATATATATACTAGTGTTCTGTCCTCTACAGCATTCACTTATTGCAATGTCTTCATGTTGAATCTTTTGAACTAAGTGAATGTGATCGGACCCTAACTCTCTATGCTTTCTATCTCAAACTCTATCTCTCCAAGTCATATGCATTCTATTGAAATTGTCGAATGTCTTCTCTGCGTCCTTGTCAGCAGAAGATACAGAGACAACCATTAAGTCCGTTTTCAATGCTCATTCCTCCACATGAAATCCGGAGAAGTAGGAACGACCACCCGACAATCCAGGCGTGCGTGGGACGTGGAACAAACCCCAAAATTCCGCATAATGGCCACGTGTTCCTCAGATGGGAATCGCCAGGGGCACCTGAGTAATAGCACAGTGTCGCCCCTGTACCTATAAATACACACTCACAGCGGTCATTATCTCTTCTTCCACCCTCGCACGAACCCTAGCGCCACCACCAGCCCTCGACGACGCCGGCGACGAAGCGCTTCGCTGCCGCAACCTCTCCGACGCCGTCTTCACGCCGACCGCGGACATCGTCCTCTCCACCGTCGCCGTAGGTGTCCTCCGTCGCCAAGTTAGGGCACAGAAGATCGAACTGCTCGGCCTCATCTTACACTCCGTCTAGCAGTTCTCAGTGTGGTAAATAAAACTTCCTCTCTTTACAGCACCATTGATCCTATGGATTTGTCACTTTCTACCACAAGCAGTTTCTGTTCACACAAGCTAGATCTCTCTCATACTGCATCTCATAACATGCCTAGTATATTCACTTGTGCTTCACAAAGTAGTTAGATTCCTCACTTGTACTGATCTGTGGATTCGTACAAATCTGGAACCAACTTCTTGTCTATGAGTGAATGTCTTCGCACGATGAGGTCAATGTCTTCTAAACTGATTTATCTTCAAAATCTTCTGAGAATGCATATGACCTCTTCCCCTTCCCTCGCACCTTAATGCTGTCACAGGTACATGTTCGTGGGAGAATCCTTTGGTTCTCATAGTCTGCATTCATTTGCAGAATTCTTACAGCATCACATAAATTCTCCCGAAGCCAGTTCCTGTTGGTCCAGCAAACGAAAACCTTTGAAGCCTTTGAACGTCTTGAAGCCTTTCAAGTTAAAGTTTATGGCTTCAGAGAAAGCAGCAAGGAAGGGTGGCAGAAAGCGTCGTGGTGAGACCTCCAGAGATCTGCCAGATGAACTCTCAGAAATGTACAAGACAGATCCTAAAGAGGATTACAGTCAGCGCAAGACCCGAATCCAATGGATTCGAAGATATTGGGCAGAACAATGGTTCAAATATAGATTTGTGACCCAGGAGTATACTGAGAAAAACGCCATCAAGAGATCGTGGGGAGACATCCTATTCAAGAATCTTCTACCCAGGTCCAGAGATGAAGCCATTGCTCAAGGCTTCTATCCATGCATGGTCCGTGGACCACAGCCTGCTGATGCACACTCGTCGTCACTGCTATGGTGTCGTGACGACAATCTGTTCAAGCGCAACTTCCAGTCTGCTCAGAACTCAGTGAAGCAGAACAAGAAGACTTTTGGGTTAGACTTCAATCCTGGTCCCTCATCTCCAAGGGCAGATGGCACACGACATGCAGAACCCAATGTCATCGGTCCTTTCGCCAACCTTGAAGGCCTCATCACCTACATCTTGGTTCAAGGGACTGTAGTGAATGAGCCTGCAGCTGACACTGAGTCTGATGACGCGCCTGCAGTGCCAAAGCCAAAGCAGTTGAAGAATCCAAAAGCTTCAAAGCCGACCCCTTCACCAAAAATCTCAAGGGCGAAGCCATTGGCAACTGCACCTCTTGAAGACAGTGTGCAGTCTGAAGACTTATCACGCGTCTCCAAGCCCAGAAGGCCAAGATGCCTCTGTCTCACACTGGCAAAGAGCTAACAGCTGCTGCCATTCTGCGCAATGACGACATTGATCTGTCAAGTGATGAAGATCTTGCAGATGACGCTCTTGAGCAACTCATCAAGAGCAAAGAAGAAGCAGAAATATTCAATGATCTGCCTCTCTTTGATGTCACCATCATCCACAACTTCATTGACGAGTGGTTTGACACGCCAAACATCAGCTTTGAAGATCTGCAGCTACCCATTGGCCTCAGTGTCGCCTTCCAAGGCGCCATTGCTTCAGAACTTGCTATTGCCCAGCGCATTTTTGAACTGAAGCAGAAGATTGACTATGAAAAGGCTCAGTTCAAGAAGCATATGGCCAAGCTCAGCGTGCAAGAAGTGAAGAACTTCAAGACAATGATGCACGAGCTCAAGGAAGCCTTTGTGAAGAAGCGTGCAGAAGCTCACGGTTCGCGTGAGCGCATGAAGACTCTGGCTGACAGATGTGTGCAAGCCTATAATGAGGCTGAGAAGCGCAAGGCACTTGGGCGTCCTGGCATCGACCCCAGGATGGCCGCAAAGAAGAAGAAGAAGCCTTCTACGGCTGAACCTGATGCACCAAGGCAAGAAGCAGTTCCGATTATCTTCCCAACAAGAATGACTGGCTCGAAGCCAAAGAGCCAGTCAACAGCTTCAGAGCTCAAGAAGACAAGAACTGCTGAGGCTGAAGCCAGGAAGAGGAAACACTCTGAAGCCTCTCCTACTGCCCCCACCAAGAAAAAGAGAAAGACCAAGAAAGCTCGGGCTGCTCCCACAGAGCCCTTGATAGTTGAACCCATTTCTATGGTTCATCCTGACGCAGAACGTCAACTGACAGTTCATGAGCCTGCTTCCACAAAGGCTCCTGAAGCTGAAGACATTCCAGCAGCTGATCCCATCACTGTTGAAGACATTGGTCATCATGACAATGTAGAAGATGATGCAGTCCTTCCTCAGTTTGAAAACATCGAACTCATCAGCATTGGTCGTCCACTGACGCCAATTGCACAGGATGCTTCATGGGCGGATCGCCCACAAGAGGAAGAAGACTATGAGGCCCAGCCCACTCCAACTCCATAGGCGTCGTCTGCGTTCCACAGGCTTCGCAAAGGTCCAAGGCCTCAAGTCTCTGCTGAAGACATTCCGGCTGCATCAGCCGCAGAAGAAGAAGTACCACAAGATCCCACTCCCCTGTTCCACCAAGAAGCAGTTCTCTAGGAGAACGTGCCTGTGACCGACCCTCCAGCTAGTCAAGTGGAGGATGAAAATCTTGAGGCTGCCACAACCAACAATGAAGCTAATGTGGAGCCCTCCCCAGCAAAAGCCTTCAGGAGATAGCGAAGCCACTGATCCCGCCACTTCTGTTCCTGAGTCTGCTGCCGGTCCCCAATTCAACTATCATGTTGAGCACAGGCCTCAGGTCCAGAAGCCAATCCCAAGACTGCCAAGGTTTCCAAGTCCTGCATCAGCACCTGGCTCCTTCAACATCAATGGCTTCAGGGCAGACAACACGTTCTTCAATAGCTCCAGGAACCCCTACTCAAGGGAAAGGATATCATCTGATCGGTTCTGGAGCTATCCTTAGCGAAGCTATTACTCTTGCATTCTTTACAACCAAGGTCGCATCTTCCCACACAAGCGCCTTGACGTTGAAGCTATAGCTGGTCTGCCCTGTCTGGAAGAAGCGTTGGATTGCTTCAAGCAAGTGGGTCTGCTGTAGTTTGTTACTGATGAAGAGCATTGGAATGAAGAGCTGCTGCTACAATTCTATGCCACACTTCACATCAAAGGGTATAGCAGAGATCCGAAGACTTGGGTCCTGGAGTGGATGACTGGCAACGTTCATCACGAAGCCAATGCATTTGACATCATTGAGCTCACTGGTTTGCCCACTCCCGGCGATCTCTTCGAGCAAGGATGTCAGCTGCATGCTGAAGCTATTGAGAGCATCTTTCAGCGGCCAGAACCTGATATGAGTCAAATGCTCAGCATGATGAAGCCATTGCCCCAAGATGCTGCTTATCCCACATAGTTCTTCGTTGAAGACCTTGAGTACCTGCCCAGAACCATCTATCACATCATCAGGAGAACTCTCTGGCCTATCAAAGGGCACTCTCCAAATGCCAAGCTTCAGGGTGCAATGAAGACTTTGGTCTTCTATATACTTCATGGCAAATGCTTCAATGCACAGGACTTCTTCATACGCCAACTTGCTGCATCAGGCATTGATCTGTTTGGTTTGAAGTTCTACGCCCCTTGGGTCATGCGGCTGATCAAGCTACACTCCGCCATCTCGTATCAGCCCTCAGCCCGCAACCATCGGATCTTCTTGCTTGACGTGGACATGTCTACTGAAGCCATATATTCTGAGCCTGCCAAGCAACCTCTAAGTCTTCAGAATGCAGAACATCAGAGTTTTACTCAGAACGTTGCAGGAGTTGAAGCAGTTTCTCGGGTGTATCCTTTAGCTGGCACTACACGTGCACCACATTCTGCTTCCACTGAAGCCACTGACAGTGCCACTGCTCCAAGACCCAAGAAGCGCACTCGTGTTCTCAACGACCGAGAGCTTCTTATGGCTCTACATCAGAAACAGGATAGGCATCATGACTGGCTGAAGCGTCAGATGAAAAGCCTCTTGGTGGATGTTAATCGCACTCGAAATCTTGCCACCAAGAATGCTTTCGTTGCCCATGAAACCTGTCGCCGCACATGGAAAGGGCTCACGATGATGTGTTCTGAAGCTGATCTTCAAGAGGATGGCTTCTCTGAGAGATTCAAGTTTGACTCCACACCTCCTCGAAGGGCTGTGCTGCTAGGAACTCCATCCCTTGAAGACTCTGAGTTCTCTTCCTCTGCTGCCACAGTGACTGCCAGAATTATTGAGGAAGAAGACAATGCTACTTCATCGCCACCTCCTTCAGCATCTCCAAGCTCTTCTGCACCGCCAAACAACACCAACAACCCTGCTACTTCACCTACTCCTCATGGGAACGAGTAGAGGCTCTATGTCTTCAAATCTTTTTGTTCATTACTGACAAAAGGGGGAGAAGCATATGAGTTGATAGTCTTCAAGCGGGTCCATATGGGCGGGTGCTCTATATTTTGGTTCGTGCTTACAACTCTTGTTTTTGCTACATTTGGTTCTTATGAGTTGTAACACTTAAACTAGATGGTCGTCTGCTACTTATTTGCCACCTTGTTTTGCGAAGATAAATTCCGCATGTGCGACGATAAATTCCACACTTAGCTCATTCTGCAGACGTCCATTTTCCATTATGCATGTCATTATCTTCATATACTTTCACATGCATAGTGGATTTTCATCATAAGTTGAAGTGGATCTCCACAAGTACAACCTGCCATGTGCATTTGCATTCCAAAAGCAAATTAACTCATATGCACATCTTCAGGGGGAGCCCTTGCAACTTATGAAGACAATTCCTTATTCTTTACAATTTCACAGATTATATTCCCCGTTGAAAACTTCAACTAGTTTGTCATCAATCACCAAAAAGGGGGAGATTGTAAGTGCATCTAGTGCCACCCCTAGTTGGTTTTGGAGTATTGATGACAAACCTAGTTGAGGGACTAATGTGTTTGTGAGAATTGCAGGATAACACAGGTAGAAGTCCCTCATTGATTCGGTTTTACTACCAGAGATGACCCCTAAAAATGTATGAAGACATTGATGTCAAAGGTGGTATATGAAGACATTCACATTGAAGACTATGAC
Source organism: Triticum urartu (assembly GCF_003073215.2). NCBI lineage: Eukaryota > Viridiplantae > Streptophyta > Magnoliopsida > Poales > Poaceae > Triticum > Triticum urartu. The sequence goes on along the minus strand of NC_053025.1, from coordinate 537,626,520 downwards.
AAGAGAAGACACGATATGAAGCCTATGGAGCTCGAAGACTTAGATATTTCGTAGTTCTCTTTCTTTTGTGTTGAGTCATAGGAACCACTGTACTGTTAAGTGGGGTCCAAGAGAACCAGTTAGAATGACTGAAGTGATGCCTAAACCAAAAACCTATGTCTTCGAGTGAAGACTATGAGAGCGAACCTTGTCCAGAGTCGAACAAGTCAGCTTTTCTTGTAGCCCAAGTAAAGTTGCCGTGTGAGTTTGAAATCTGACCGTTGGAACACGTGTCAGTTCCTTAGTGACCCAGGGTCATTTCAGACAAATAGGTCAGGTTGCCAAGTGAATATAAATAGCCCACCCCCTACAACCATAAACGGTTGGCTGCTCAGATTGAAAGTACGGCTTTTGTCGTTTGAGAGCAACCCACCTCGAAGCCTTTGAGAGAGAATTCCTTGCGAGGATAAAGCCCTAACCACCAGAGCCAGAGAGAATTGGGCATCACTTAAGTCTTCTTGTCGGTGTGATCTAAAGACTTATTACACTTGAGGACTGTGCATCCTCCAACCGGTTAGGCGTCGCGTTCTGAGCATCCAAGAGACATTGTGGATTGCCGGTGAACAAAGTCTGTGAAGGTTTGGGAGTCTACCTTGAAGACTTACCAGAGTGATTGGGCAAGGTCTATGTGACCTTAGCTCAAGGAGAAGACGGTGAGGACTGGGTGTCCTGAGCTGCATGTTCAGGACTGGGTGTCCGGGACTGTGTGTCCTAAGGTTTAAATACCTAGCCGCTCCAACCAGACGTACAGTTGTCACAGCAACTGGAACTGGTCCAACAAATCATTGTCTTCAACGAGTCACTGGTTTCATCTTCACTTCCCTTTACTTACTGTTACTCCTTGTGAAGTCATTGTATGTTTGCACTATCGTTTGTCTTCACTGAGTGACAGCGTGTTCTGTTTGGCTTCACAATATCTTCCTACCTGATCCTTACTACCTAGCTACTATTAGTCTTTGTGCTTTCACTTCATTGAATACTTGACTATGTTTTGCCTAGTGTAGTCTACCTTCCGCTGCATGGTAATAGGTTTAATTTCATCGTTTGTCTTCAAAACTTCTATGTTCTGAAGACTTTCACAAAAATTGCCTATTCACCCCGTTCTAGTCGATATAACGCACTTTCACCAGACCCTTGGTCAATGCGCCCTGATCGGGGGCGCCTAACCCATTATGGTTGGTGGGCCCCTGTGGCCCGCGCTATATTAACAGAGGTGGGGGTTGGGTCACGACTGACGAAGTTCATCGTCGCCACAAACCCCACCTACACGCCCTACCGATCTAGGGTTAGTGCGGTGCTCATGGGAAGCACCACCTCCTTGCCATCTCTCTGTCCACATCGCCGCCGCCACATCACCATGGCCGTCGCTGGATCGAGCTTGTCTGGACAGGCGGAAGGTAGGTTCACCATGAATTCCTAACCCTAACCGATCCAGTGATCTATCAATGGTATCAGACAGGTTGGGTATAGGATTTTTCGGTTGAAATAGATCACAAAGGAAAAAGTTACCCTCCCCAAAGAACCCTGCCAGGGCAGAGTAAAGAAAACAAAAGTACACCGAAGAAGGCCTTGGGCCGCCGACAAAGAGCGCCACCGTCATGGCCGTGCCAGTTCCTCTCGATCCCCACATGCATCGGCAAGCCGAGGTGCGGGGACGAAGAACCACCCCGCGAAGGGCAAAGCACACCATGACCAAATCCCTCGACGGCGGCGCGCTCACCACAAGGGCGGACGCGCGACTGGCGAGGAGGATCGTAATGGCACCGCCTCTTGTAGCTCCGCCGTCGTCGTCGATTTCGATTCACAAAGGGGAGCGAGTGGTGGAACATAGTTCAAAGAAAGGGGAAGGGCTCGTGGCGCGGTGGCTGATGACCTCATCGCTGGCGCAGCCCGAACCCGCCGCCACTCTGGCTAGCAGAGGAGGGCCCTGGTCGCCCCTCTCTCTCTTGCTCTGTCGCAGGAGACAGTGGTGGAATGGAAATGGGAAGGGGAAAAAGGAATCTCGTGCGGCGCGACGGGGCCGCTGCTGGAGATCTGCCACGATGAAGCGAGATGCAGGGAGAGGCGCGGGGGCTGGGGGCGAATGAACTAGGGTTTCCCCCCGCTGGCGCTGTGAACCCATTTTTGTTCGGGCTAGATCCGCGGGTGGCCGTTGGATCTCAGCGGTCGGCTGAGATTGAAAACCTAAGCCGCCGCTGCACAGTTGGGCCTTTTAGGCCGAAAGCACTGGTCAGCTGAGCTGCTGGGCCGGCAGCCGCGCGCGCGCGAGCCGAACATGCCTTGAGAGGCTGGGCCGTCTTCGGCCAGGACAGGTGCGCACAGCGCGCGAGCAGGCCGTGGGCCGGGCAAGAGGGCAGGTCGGCGTGGTGCTGCTCATTTTCTTTTTTCTGTTTATTTTGTTATTTGTCCAGTTTTGGGCAAATTTCAAATAGTGTTTTCTATGCAAATTTTTCTAATGAAATTTTTTTGTTTAGAAAATAGTAAAGTAAACAGAAAAGTTTTTGAAAATTAAAATAGAAAATTTTCAGAAAAAAATGTTCATGAATTTTTGTAAATAAAATAAGAAAGTTCTTGATTTTTTATTCATGTTTTTCCACTGCGGAAATAATTAATAGTGCTCTTTTACAAAGTAAATAAAAGTTTAGATAGAATTATGTTTTTAAGAGCATGTTAAAGTGATTATTAGAATGAATAGGATTATGTTATTTTTATGACCAACGTTATTAATAACATGATCATGTTTTATTATTTAAATTTAAAGGTGCATTTATTTCTAATATTTTTCCCAACGGTAATATAGATTTAATTGCATAGACAATTGTATGTTTAATTTGACCAACGTTAGATTAATGCATATGATTGTTATACTGATGTCACTTAAATTGTGATTTCAGGAGGCTTTCACTTGATGAGTTGCCTAAAAGATGTTCCGACACTTAGAGGTGACAATCACACTGAGTGGAGGAAGAAAGTTGAACTGGCATTTGTCTGTGCTGATCTGGACTGGGTTTTGGATGAACCACAGCCGGTCAGACCTACAGAGCCAGTAAGAGAGGCCACTGATGATGATGCTGCATGGGCTAAAAAGAGGGGAGATTATGCTCCCTTGGAGATGTCATACATCATAGAAAACCAAAAGTGGGTCAATGCAAACAAAAGATGCATGGCATTTATAAAGAATACAATTGAGAGCACCATTGTAGGCTCCATTGCAGAGTGCACTTCCGCAGGGGAGTTGCTTTCAAAGATAAAGAGTCAGTTCATTGGCTCTTCAAAGATATATGCCACCCAGGTGTTAGAGTAACTGGTGACAGAACGCTACACAGGTGGTAGTCATGGAATAAGAGAACACATCCTTAGGATGAGCAATATGGTAGCAAAGCTAAAGCCCATGGATGAGGATCTGGAGATCAAACCAAAGCTCCTGATCCACCTGGTCATGACTTCACTGCCAAAGGAGTTTGAAACTTTTGTTGTAAACTACAATATGTCACCTGGAACATGGGACATTGAAAAGACAATAGCAATGTGTGTCCAAGAAGAGGACAGACTCAAAGCCTCACATGGTGGTACACTCAACTATGTGAAGGGTCACAAGAAAAAGAATTACAATCAAAACAACAAAAGTTCTCCTTCAAAGCCACAAGGAAAAGCTCCCTATCAGCATCAGCGTCAGCAATGACCTTTCCCAGTGGACAAAGACACTTGTCTCCACTGTAAGCAGACCGGGCATTACAAGAAAGACTGCCCTGTTTGGCTAAAGTCCTTAATGGCAAAGCAAGGTAACAACATTGTTTCCTTAGTTAATGAATCCTTGTACACACAGTTTTCGAAATCTACTTGGTGGATTGATTCAGGAGCAACTGTTCATGTTGCAAATTGTTTACAGGGATTCCATTCAACCCAGACTACGCTAAGAAGAGAAAGAGGCATTGAGGTAGAAAATGGAATGCAAGCAGAAGTTGAAGTTGTCGGCGACATCTCCTTGGAGTTAGCTGATGGATTCAAGCTTCTACTTAGAGATGTTCTTTATGTTCCTTCATGTAATAGAAACTTAATTAGAGTTTCATGTTTGGACAAAGAAAATTATGAGTGTTATTTTGGACATGGCAAGTGTGCCATATGGTATAATAATGCTTATGTGGGTGATGCTTTACTACACTATGAGCTTTATTTGTTACCACTTCGTGAAAAAGTGCATTCTGTATGCAATGTGAATGAACATGTTTCCGCATCGAAAAAAGAACAAAAGAAAAGAAAGAGGACATTCGACTCATCGAAATTATGGCACTGTCGCTTGGGCCATATTTCGAAGGGTAGAATAGAAAGATTAGTTAAAAGTGAAATTCTTCCTTCGTTAAAATTCTCAGACTTAGAACAATGCATAGATTGCATTAAAGGAAAGTACATAAAACAAATCAAAAAAGGTGCAATCCATAGCACAAGCACACTAGAAATCATCCACACTAACATTTGTGGACCATTTCCGGTGAAAAGTGTGGATGGATATGACTCGTTCATAACATTCACAGATGATTACTCTCGCTATGGTTATATTTATCCAAACAGAGAAAGATCTGAAGCGTTGGATAAATTTAAAATATTCAAAGCTGAAGTTGAAAATCAGCATGATAAAAGAATGAAGATAGTAAGGTCCGACCGTGGGGGAGAGTACTACGGTCGGCACACTCCATATGGCCAAGTCCCTGGACCTTTTGCAAAGTTCTTGCAAGAGACTGGCATAGTAGCCCAGTATTCAATGCCGGGCGAGCCTCGGCAAAATGGAGTAGCTGAAAGGCGCAACCGTACACTTATGGATATGGTGCGCAGCATGATGAGCTATTCCAACTTGCCATTGGGATTATGGATGGAGGCGCTTAAAACCGCCATTGGCATTCTCAATACAGTATCAAGCAAGTCGGTGCCCAAAACACCATACGAGCTATGGATAGGAAGGATGCCCTCCCTACAACACTTCGGGGTGTGGGGGTGCCCTGCTAAGGCCAAAATGTTTAATCCAAACATTGCAAAGTTAGATCCCAAAAAAGTAAGTTGCCACTTCACTGTCTATCCAGACAGATCAAAAGGTTTTCGTTTCTACTGCCCAGACAGATATACAAAGTTTGTAGAAATGAGACATGCAGTCTTCTTAGAGGATGAAATGATGAGGGGGGTCTTGGTAGCTTGAAAAATTGATCTTGAGGAGAAGAGGGTGCATGCACCTAACCTGATGAATCAGGAGCCATTTTTCTCACTACCAGTTGCAACTCCACCCATGACAACTATGGGAGTAGACCCGGAACCTGTCCGTCAGGAACCGACTGAACCCATTGTTGAGCATGAAAGGGAGGTGCAACAACAAATTTTAGAAGAAGTGCCAGAAGTTGAGGCACAGAATGTGCCAAAAACTGAGGCCCTTAGAAGGTCTACAAGACCAAGAAAGTCAGCTATTTCTACTGACTTTAAAATTTATAACACAGAAATGGTTCATATGGAAAAAGATCCCACCTGATATGAAGAAGCCATGAGAAGCCCTCATTCATCGAAGTGGATGAAGGCAATGGAAGCTAAGATGAAATCGATGAGTTCCAAAGATATTTGGGACTTAGAGGAAATTCCTAAAGGAGCCAAAACAGTAGGCTGTAAATGGGTCTATAAAATTAAGTATGACTCTAAAGGGAATATAGAAAAGTATAAAGCACGACTCGTGGCAAAAGGATTTACACAAAGAGAAGGGATAGATTACAATGAGACATTTTCTCCAGTCTCATGTAAGGATTCCTTCATAATAATAATGGCATTAGTTGCTCATTTTGATTTAGAGTTACATCAAATGGACGTAAAGACGACATTTCTGAATGGGGATTTGAAAGAAAATGTCTACATGAAACAACCTAAGGGTTTTATCATGGAAGGCAAGGAAAATATGGAGTACCGCCTGAAGAAATCCATTTATGGATTAAAGCAAGCCTCTAGACAGTGGTATTTAAAGTTTAATCAAACGATTAAAAGTTTTGGATTTAAAGAAAATATTGAGGATAACTGCATTTATGCAAAGTTTAAAAATGGGAAATATATTTTCCTAATCTTGTATGTGGATGATATTCTGCTTGCTAGCAGTGATGTTAGTCTACTACAAGAAACAAAGAAGTTCTTATCCTCAAATTTTGACATAACAGATTTTGGTGAAGCATCATATGTTTTGGGCATAGAAATTCACCGAGATTGGAACAATGGAGTCTTAGGACTATCGCAGAAAGCATATTTAGAAAAGGTTCTTAAAAAGTATAATATGCATGCGAGTAAAGCCACACCTGCTCCTATAGTTAAGGGTGATAGTTTTGGGAAATTCCAATGTCCCAAGAACCAGTACGAGATCGATCAAATGAAAGAAGTACCATATGCTTCGGCAGTTGGCAGCTTAAAGTATGCACAAGTGTGCACTCGCCCTGACTTAGCCTTTATCACCAGGGTACTCGGTAGATATCAAGAGAATCCAGGCATAGAGCACTGGAAGATGGTAAAGAAAGCATCACGTTATGCGCAAGGTACGAAGGACTACATGCTAATATATAGGAGAAGTGATTCCCTAGAGATAAAAGGGTATTCAGACGAAGATTTTGTGGGGGACAGAGATGATAGAAAATCCATGTCAGGATACGTCTTCACTCTCGCTGGGGGAGCTATTTCATGGAAAAGCTCCAAACAGTCGATAGTTGCATCATCCATGATGTATGCAGAATTTATAGCATGCTTCGAAGCCACGGGGCAGGCGATATGGCAAAAGAAGTTTGTACCCGACTTGAAAGTGATAGATTGTATTCACAAACCACTAAAGATGTACTGTGACAACCAGCCCGCAATATTTTATGCTCATAACAACAAGTCGAGTAATGCTGCCAAAACAATATAGATAAGGTATTATGTTGTGAAAGATAAAATCCAGGATCAAACTAAAAATCTTGAGCATATAAGGACAAAGGATATGCTTGCGGATCCACTAACGAAAGGCTTACCACCCAATGTGTTCAAGGAACACTTAGCCGGCATGGGTTTAAGGGAAAGCCTTATGATTCCTGGATAGGCCCAAAAGGAACATAATTTGTTTCTGAACAAAACGTATGTTGTAGCTGAATGATTCTATCGGCAATTGAGCTATGACGATGAAACATGATCTATGTATCAATATGTGATGAAACAAATAAACTAGAAAGTATAAGGTTAAACGTGTTAAGATCAAGGGGGAGAATGTTAGGTTGATCTCCTCTATGCAGGCCCTTGGTCAATGCGCCCTGATCGGGGGCGCCCAACCCATTATGGTTGGTGGGCCCCTGTGACCCGCGCTATATTAATAGAGGTGGGGGCCGGGACACGACTGACGAAGTTCATCGCCGCCACAAACCCCACCTTCACGCCTACCGATCTAGGGTTAGCACGGTGCTCACAGGAAGCACCACCTCCTCGCCATCTCTCTGTCCACATCGCTGCCACCACATCTGTTGGGGATCGTAGCAGAAATTTAAAATTTTCCACGCACCACCAAAATCAATCTATGGAGTCATCTAGCAACGAGAGAGAGGGACTGCATCTTCATACCCTTGAAGATCGCTAAGCGGAAGCGTTCAAGAGAACGGGGTTGATGGAGTCGTACTCGTCGTGATCCAAATCACCGATGATCCTAGCGCCGAACGGACGGCACCTCCGCGTTCAACACACGTACGGAACGGAGACGTCTCCCGCGCCTTGATCCAACAAGGAGGAGGGAGAGATTGAGGAAGAGAGTCCAACAGCAGCACGACGGCGTGGTGGTGATGGAGTGATAGTTCTCCGGCAGGGCTTCGCCAAGCTCACGCAGAGGAGGAGAGGTATTGGAGGGGAGGGGCTGCGCCAGGTGCAAGGGTATGGCCACCCTCCCACCCCTCCACTATTTATAGGTGGGGAGAGAGGGGGCCAGCCCCCCTAGATCCCATCTAGGGTTGGGGGCGGCGGCCAAGGGGGGGAGGAGTGCCTCCCAAGTCAAGTGGAGGCCCTCCCCCTTAGGGTTTCCCCTCTCCCATGCGCATGGGCCTTGGGGGGGCTGGTGCCCCTGGCACATTAAGGCTAGGGAGCCCCCCTACAGCCCATGCTGCTGTATTGGACATGGTGGAACATTTTCCGAACCCCTCCGGAATCCTCCGGAACCTTCCGGAAGCTTCCCGGAACAATACCGAAAAAACCGAACTTTTCCTGGAACCCGAACAACAACTTTCCATATATAAATCTTTACCTCCGGACCATTTCGGAACTCCTCGTGACATCCAGGATCTCATCTGGGACTCCGAACAACATTCAGAAATCACATACAAATCTTCCTAATAACCCTAGCGTCATCGAACCTTAAGTGTGTAGACCCTACGGGTTCGGGAACCATGCAGACATGACCAAGACAACTCTCCGATCAATAACCAAAAACGGGATCTGGATAGCCATGTTGGCTCCCACATGCTCCACGATGATCTCATCGGATGAACCATGATGTCAAGGATTCAATCAATCCCGTATACAATTCCCTTTGTCTATCGGTACGATACTTGCCCGAGATTCGATCGTCGGTATCCCGATACCTCTTTCAATCTCATTACCGGCAAGTCTCTTTACTCGTTCTGTAACACATCATCCCGTGATCAACTCCTTGGTCACATTGTGCACATTATGATGATGTCCTACCGAGTGGGCCCAGAGATACCTCTCCGTTACACGGAGTGACAAATCCCAGTCTCGATTCGTGCCAACCCAACAGACACTTTCGGAGATACCCACAGTGCACCTTTATAGCCACCCAGTTACGTTGTGACGTTTGGTACACCCAAAGCATTCCTATGGTATCCGGGAGTTGCACAATCTCATGGTCTAAGGAAATGATACTTGACATTAGAAAAGCTTTAGCATACGAACTACACGATCTTGTGCTAGGCTTAGGATTGGGTCTTGTCCATCACATCATTCTCCTAATGATGTGATCCCGTCATCAACGACATCCGATGTCCATTGTCAGGAAACCGTAACCATCTATTGATCAACGAGCTAGTCAACTAGAGGCTTACTAGGGACATGGTGTTGTCTATGCATCCACACATGTATCTGAGTTTCCTATCAATACAATTCTAGCATGGATAATAAACGATTATCATGAACAAGGAAATATAATAATAACTAATTTATTATTGCCTCTAGGGCATATTTCCAACAGTCTCCCACTTGCACTAGATTCAGTAATCCAGTTCACATCGCTATGTGATTAACACTCAAGGTCACATCCCCATGTGACTAACACCCAAGGAGTTTACTAGAGTCAATAATCTAGTTCACATTACCATGTGATTAACACTCAATGAGTTCTGGGTTTGATCATGTTATGCTTGTGAGAGATGTTATAGTCAACGGGTCTGAACCTTTCAAATCCGTTTGTGCTTTACAAATCTCTATGTCATCTTGTAGATGCAGCTACCACGCTCTATTTGGAGCTATTCCAAATATCTGTTCTACTATACGAATCCAGTTTACTACTCAGAATCATCCAGATTAGTGTCAAAGATTGCATCGGCGTAACCCTTTACGACGAACTCTTTTACCACCTCCATAATCGAGAAAATTCCTTAGTCCACTAGTTACTAAGGATAACCTTGACCGTTGTCCTGTGATCCATTCCTAGATCACACTTGTACCCCTTGACTGACTCATGGCTTGGCACACTTCAGGTGTGGTACACAACATAGCATACTTTAGAGCCTATGTCTAAAGCATAGGGGACGACCTTCGTCCTTTCTCTCTATTCTGCCGTGGTCAGGTCTTGAGTTTTACTCAATACTCATACCTTATAACACAGCCAAGAACTCCTTCTTTGCCGATCTATTTTTGAACTCCTTCAAAATTTTGTCATGGTATGTGTTCGTTTGAAAGTACTATTAAGCGATTTTGATCTATCCTTATAGATCTTGATGCTCAATGTTCAAGTCTCTTAATCCAGGTTTTCCATTGAAAAACACTTTTCAAATAACCCTATGTGCTTTCCAGAAACTCTACATCATTTCTGATCAACAACATATACTCATCAGAAATTCTATAGTGCTCCCACTCACTTCTTTGGAAATACAAGTTTCTCATAAACTTTGTATAAACCCAAAATCTTTGATCATCTCATCAAAGCGTACATTCCAACTCCGAGATGCTTACTCCAGTCCTTAGAAGGGTTGCTGGAGCTTTGCATACTTGTTAGCATCTTTCAGGATTGACAAAACCTTCTGGATGTATCACATACAACCTTTCCTCAAGAAAAAGTCAAGGAAACAATGTTTTGACATCCTATCTGCAAGATTTCATAAATAATGCAGTAACTGCTAACATAATTCCAACAGACTCTTAGCATCGCTAGGAGTGAGAAAGTCTCATCGTAGTCAACTCCTTGAACTTGTCGGGAAACATATTAACGACAAGTCGAGCTTTCTTAATGGTGACACTTACCATCATTGTCCATGTTCCTTTTAAAATCCATCTGCACCCAACAGCCTTACGACCATCAAGTAGTTCTTTCAAAGTCTATACTTTGTTTTATACATGGATCCTTTCTCGGATTTTATGGCCTCGAGCCATTCGTCGGAATCCGGGCCCACCATCGCTTCTCCATAGCTTGTAGGTTCATTGTTGTCTAGCAACATGACTTCCAAGACAGGATTACGTACCACTCTGAAGTAGTACGCATCCTTGTCATCCCACGAGGTTTGGTAGTGACTTGATCTGAAGTTTCATGATCACTATCATAAGCTTCCACTTCAATTGGTGTAGGTGCCATAGGAACAACTTCCTGTGCCCTGCTACACAATAGTTGAAGTGACGGTTCAATAACCTCATCAAGTCTCCACCATCCTCCCACTCAATTCTTTCAAGAGAAACTTTTCCTCAAGAAAAGACTCGTTTCTAGAAACAATCACTCTTGCTTCCGGATCTGAAATAGGAGGTACACCCAACTATTTTTGGGTATTCTATGAAGATGCATTTATCCGCTTTGGGTTCGAGCTTATCAGCCTGAAACCTTTTCACATAAGCGTCGCAACCCCAAACTTTTAAGAAACGACAGCTTAGGTTTTTCTAAACCATAGTTCATACGGTGTCGTCTCAACGGAATTGTGTGGTGCCCTATTTAAAGTGAATGTGGTTGTCTCTAATGCCTAACCCATAAACGATAGTGGTAATTCGATAAGAGACATCATGGTATGCACCATATCCAATAGGGTGCAGTTACGATGTTCGGACACACCATCACACTATGGTGTTCCAGGCGGTATTAGTTGTGAAACAATTTCCACAATGTCTTAATTATGTGCCAAACTCGTAACTCAGATATTCATCTCTATGATCATATCATAGACATTTCATCATCTTGTCACGACGATCTTCAACTTCACTCTGAAATTACTTGAACCTTTCATAATTCAGACTTGTGTTTCATCAAGTAAATATACTTAGCATCTACTCAAATCATCTGTGAAGTAAGAACATAACGATATCCACTGCGTGCCTCAACACTCATTGGACTACACACATCAAAATGTATTACTTCCAACAAGTTGCTTTCTTGTTCCATCTTACTAAAAACGAGGCCTTTCAGTCATCTTGCCCATGTGGTATGATTTGCATGTCTCAAGTGATTCAAAATCAAGTGAGTCCAAACGATCCATCTGTATGGAGTTTCTTCATGCATATCTACCAATAGACATGGTTCGCATGTCTCAATCTTTTCAAAAATGAGTGAGTCCAAAGATCCATCAACGTGGAGCTTCTTCATGCGTTTTATACCATCATGACTCAAATGGCAGTGCCACAAGTATGTGGTACTATCATTACTATCTTATATCTTTTGGCATGAACATGTGTATCACTATGATCGAGATTCAATAAACCATTTATTTTAGGTGCAAGACCATTTAAGGTATTATTCAAGTAAACAGAGTAACCATTATTCTCCTTAAATGAATAACCGTATGGCGATAAACATAATCCAATCATGTCTATGCTCAACGCAAACACCAAATAACAATTATTTAGGTTTAACACCAATCTCGATGGTAGAGGGAGCGTGTGATGTTTGATCACATCAACCTTGGAAACACTTCCAACATATCGTCATCTCACCTTTAGCTAGTCTCCGTAGCCTTTTATTTCGAGTTACTAACACTTAGCAACCGAACTGGTATTTATTACCCTGGTGCTACTAGGAGTACTAGTAAAGTACACAATAATATAATGTATATTCAAAATAGTTCTGTCGACCTTGCCAGCCTTCTCATCTACCAAGTATCTAGGGTAGTTCTGCTTCAGTGACCGTTCCCCTCATTATAGATGCACTTAGTCTCGGGTTTGGTTCAACCTTGGGTTTCTTCACTAGAGCAGCAACTGATTTGCCGTCTCATGAAGTATCCCTTCTTTCCCTTGCCCTTCTTGAAACTAGTGGTGGGCCTGTTCGGAGACTCGCTAGCTTCATCAAAACTTCTCGTATCCAGCTTCTCACCCGACTTCTCACTTCACCTGGCGTCCAGCAAACCGTTCTGGAGCGAAGGCAGCTTCTTCCCGCACACGGGCCCAAAAAAGAGAGAAACGAGCTGGGCCTGGTTTGGGCTTGCGATTTGGGCTTGGGGGCGCGTTCGTCCTAGTGTTGCTCCTGGCTCGGAGGGTCGGGGCCGCTCCTCCGGACATCAATGGTGTCGGGACTAGCACCTCGGTGCCATGGGGTTGCAGCTCCTGGCACCCCACGCGATTCACCCCGCCGAGGATTGGATTCGGCGAGAAACAAGCTGGGACGATCGGATCTGTAGGAAGAGGCAAGGATCCGGTCGGCGACGAGGGCAGCCTGGCGCGGCGGCGGGGAATGGCAGACGTGAGGGTTCGAGGGGAGAAGACGAGGGAGAGGGGATATGTGAGCGAGCGGTTCTGTTGCGGGTTCGATCAAGGGACGAGGTGACGAATCGCTTTCTCTGGCGGTGGCACACGTCCGTAAATAACTGCAACTTCTGATTCACAAAAACGTGGAGCTGAGAATCGGTAGCTTCACAAAAATGCACTACAGTCCGTCGTGGCTTCTTGGATTTCAGCTTCTTGAAGCTATTGCGTTCGGGCTGGCTTCGGGCTGAGATTTTCAGAAGTTTGAAGTGGGAGGAGATCAGAACAGGCCCTTACTAATCATCACCAATTGATGCTCCTACTTGATTTCTACTTTCACGGTGTCAAACATCGTGAATTGCTCAAGGATCATCATGTCTATCCCTGATATGTTATAGTTCATCACTAAGCTCTAATAGCTTGGTGGCAGTGACTATGGAGAACTATCACTATCTCATCTAGAAGATTAACTCCCACTCGATTCAAGCGATTGTAGTACTCAGACAATCTGAGCACATGCTCAACGATTGAGCTTTACTCCCTTAGTTTGTAGGCTTAAGAAACTTGTCAGAGGTCTCATACCTCTTGACGTGGGCATTAGTCTGAAATCCCAATTTCAGTCTTTGGAACATCTCATATGTTCTGCGACGTTTCAAAAACGTCTTTGGTGCCACAATTCTAAACTGTTAGTATTACGCACTGAACTATCACGTAGTCATCAAAACGTGTATGTCAGATGTTTCCCAACATCTACAGATGATGCTCGAGGTTCAACGCATTGAGCGGTGCATTAAAGACATAGCCCTTCTGTGCAGCAATGAGGACAATCCTCAGTTCACGGACCCAATCCGCATAATTGCTACTATCAACTCTCAACTAAATTTTCTCTAGGAACATATCTAAAACAGTAGAACCAAAGCGTGAGCTACGACATAATTTGCAAAGACCTTTTGACTATGTTCATGATAATTAAGTTCATCTAATCAAATTATTCAATGAACTCCCACTTAGATAGACATCCCTCTAGTCATCTAAGTGATACATGATCCGAGTCAACTAGGCCGTGTCCGATCATCACGTGAGACGGACTAGTCATCATCGGTGAACATCTTCATGTTGATTGTATCCACTATACGACTCATGTTCGACCTTTCGGTCTTCCGTGTTCCGAGGCCATGTCTGTACATGCTAGGCTCGTCAAGTTAACCTAAGTGTATTGCGTGTGTAAATCTGGCTTACACCCGTTGTATGCGAATGTTAGAACCTATCACACCCGATCATCACGTGGTGCTTCGGAACAACGTACCTTAGCAACGGTGCACAGTTAGGGGGAACACAATCCTTGATATTTTAATGAGGGATCATCTTATTTATGCTACCGTCGTTCTAAGCAAATAAGATGTAAAAACATGACAAACATCACATGCAAATCATAAAGTGACATGATATGGCCAATATCATCTTGCGCCTTTGATCTCCATCTTCGAGGCGCGGCATGATCACCTTCGTCACCGGCATGACACCATGATCTCCATCATCATGATCTCCATCATTGTGTCTTCATGAAGTTTCCTCGTCAACTATTACTTCTACTACTATGGCTAACGGCTAGCAATAAAGTAATACATGACGTTTATGTTGACATGCAGGTCATAAATAAATTAAGACAACTCCTATGGCTCCTACCGGTTGTCATACTCATCGACATGCAAGTCGTGATTCCTATTACAAGAACATGACCAATCTCATACATCACATCCTTTTGGCCATATCACATCACGAAGCAAACCCTGCAAAAACAAGTTAGACGTCCTCTAATTGTTGTTGCATGTTTTACATGGCTGCTATGGGTTTCTAGCAAGAACATTTCTTACCTACGCAAAACCACAACGGTGATATGCCAATTTCTATTTACCCTTCATAAGGACCCTTTTCATCGAATCCGATCCGACTAAAGTGGGAGAGACAGACACCCGCCGGCCACCTTATGCATCAAGTGCATGTCAGTCGGTGGAACCAGTCTCACGTAAGTGTACGTGTAAGGTCGGTCCGGGCCGCTTCATCCCATAATGCCGCCGAATCAAGATAAGACTAGTAACGTGTAACACCCTCGATGCGACTATATCTCCCACGTGTCGAGGCACGACTTAGAGGCATAATCGCATTGAAGGCATATGTCGCAAGTTAGGAAATCTTCACAACATCCCATGTAATATGAATAATAAAGGGGAGATAACATAGTTGGCTTACACTCGCCACATCAATCAAGTACATAAATAACATTACATCATCCAAACACTCATGGCCTGTCTACGGCGCCAAAATAAAAGAGAACCCAACATGCGACACGGTCCCAATCACCCCCAACTGGGCACCACTACTGATCATCGGGAAAGGAAACATAGTAACGTTGAGAGTCTTCGTCGAACTCCCACTTGAGCTCATACGCGTCTCTTGGAGCGGAATCATCAGGCCCTGCATCTGGTGTAATAGTAATCTGTGAGCCACAGGGACTCAACAATCTTGCACCCTCGCGATCAAGACTATTTAAGCTTATAGGTATGGCAAGGTAAAAATAAGTGGAGCTGCCACAAGCGACTAGCAAGTATGGAGGCTAACTTATTCGCAAAAGAGAGCAAGAAGAGGAGGCAAAGCGAGAGCGACAAACTAGAGAGCAACCTGCGCAAACATTACTCCAACACCGTGTCCACTTCCCGGACTCCGCCGAGAAGAGGCCATCACGGTAACACACTCGGTTGATTCATTTTAATTAAATTAAGGTTCAAGTTATCTACAACCGGACATTAACAAATTCCCATCTGCCCATAACCACGAGGACGGCTTTCGAAAGTTCAATCCCTGCAGGGGAGTCCCAACTTAGCCCATGACAAGCTCTCACGTTCAACGAAGGAATAGACCTCCTCCCAAGACGTTCTGATCAGACTCGGTATCTCGGTAATTCAAGACACTTCGACAGGTTAAAACAAGACCAGCAACACCGCCCGAATGTGCCGACAAATCCCGATAGGAGCTGCACATATCTCTTTCTCAGGGCACACTCAGATGAGCGCTCCATACAACTAAAACCAAACCTCGAGTTTCCCCGAGGGGGCGCTGCATAGGACTCTAGTTTGGACCAACACTCAGAGGAGCACTAGCCCGGGGGGGGTTTAAAATAAGATGACCCTTGGACTCCGGAAACCCAAGGGAAAAAGAGTGTAGGTGGCAAATGGTAAGACCAATGTTGGGCATTGCTGGAAAATTTTTAATCAAGGCGAAATATCAAGGAGTTCCCATTATAACCCAACCGCGTAAGGAACGCAAAATCCGGGAACATAACACCGATATGACGGAAACTAGAGCGGCAAGAGTGGAACAAAACACTAGGCGAGAGGCCGAGCCTTCCACCCTTTACCAAGTGTATAGATGCATTAATATAACAAGATAATTTAATGATATCCCAACAAGTAAATAAATGTTCCAACGAGGAACGGCCTCCAATCTTCACCTGCAACTAGCAACGCTATAAGAGGGGCTGAGCAAAGCGGTAACATAGCCAATCAACGGTTTGCTAGGACAATGGTGGGTTAGAGGTTTGACATGGCAATTTGGGAGGCTTGAAAGCAAATGGTAGGCATCGTAGCAATGGCATAGCAAAAGAGCGAGCAACTAGCATAGCAAAGATAGTAGTGATTTCGAGGGTATTATCATCTTGCCTGCACAGTTGTCAGAGTTGACTGGATCCTCGAAAGCAAACTCAACGGGCTCCTCGTTAGCAAACTCGTCTCCCGGCTCTACCCAAACAAGACAAACAAGAAACAAGGATACAATCAACCACGTGCAAGACCAAGCAATATGATGAAATGATGATATGCTATGCGGGATGCGATGCGGGATGCCAAATGCAAGTTATGACAGGAAATGCATGAACCTGGCCTCAACTTGGAAAACCAAGTGTGCCACTGGAAAGATGACATGAAATCGCTTGAAAACGATATAAAGAACGCTAGAATCGGAGTTACGGTTTGGAAATGGCAAGCGATACAAAAATGACACCGGTCTGCGATCTACAGCAAGTAGGCATCTAAATGCAACGAAATGAACATGCTACAGCACCCAAACATGACAACAAAATACATGTTAGGGATGCACACAAGATTCTTAACAAAAGTCTAGCACTGAGCTACGGCCAAATCATCCATTAACAGGTTCAAACAAGCATGGCAAAAATGCATATGGCAAACAGATCAGGTAGCCCTCTACGGAGCAACAAAACTACATGCTACAGGATCTGAACATGGCAAAGAAAAGCATGGCATGGAGCTAATCAAAGAGCTTAACAAAAGTCCCTTAGTGACCTTGAGCCAAAAGGGATCAGAAAATACAATTGCAAGCATGTGAACATAGCAAAAACATAATCAGTTTTCAGACTTAGTGAAAACTGGCACATGCTGAAATATAACTCAAGTAGGCATGTTTACGAGCTCGATGTACTCACTACAGTGCAAGTCATGGCAAGACAAGCATACACCCATAAGTAAGGCACAAAATGCAAGCTAGACGTGGCAAGAACAATAACATAGCATGCACGGATCAACTACAACATCATCGGCAAAATTGCAAACAAGTTGACAATCTGCCTAGATTCACAAAGTAGCAAAAGTAGAGCACGATTGACTCAAGCTAGGGTGATCCATAATTGCAAACAAAGACATGGATGGATAGAGCACTACAAGATTAACAAAACTCTCTTACTGATCATCCTCAAAAGAGGCACAGATCACTAGGAAACAACAAGAACATATGGAATCACGAGATAAACAGCTCCAGGACTTAGTGAAAACACTAGTCCCTGAAAACAGAATTAGCAAGTGCACCACTTTGCAAGCTTGCACAAGTCACCACACACATCATGAAAATACATGGGTTGCACATATAGAAAGATGACAAAACCCTTAACAAAACACATGTAGAGCATCAGGGCATAGCATGCACACATTAATCATGGCAAAAATGACAAAAGTGCTAAATGGAGTAGCAGATCTGACAATTAACTCAAGTAGCCCTCTTCTAACAGCATTTCGGGCATCAAGATGAACTCAAATGAAAATGATGCAATGGAATGAAATGATGTACTCTCTGAGGTGAACATTTTGATATGCCATATGCATGAATCGGAGCTACGGATGCAAAGTTACGGGGCTACGAACAGAGGCACTTGGATCTGCAATTTCGGGGCTTAGAGGAAAAAATGACCTAGGGTTTACTGTTCACCGGATCCGGATCTGGCGAAAACACTGTTCACGGCGGCGCGGAAGCCGAGGATCGGCGTCGGGGCTCGCCGGAGGAGGACGCCGGAGGTGAGGAGGAGCTCGCCGGCTTGCTCTCGCCGGAGCACGGGGCACGGGCGCGGCGTCGGGGAGGCTAGGGCGGCGCGCGGTGTCGGGCGATGGCGGCGGCCGGTCGGCGACCGAGGCGGAGGCGGACGCCAGCGATGGTGCGGCAGCGGAGGCGGCGGAGGCGCCAGAGGCGGCGGACGCGGGCGCGGCTGAGGAGGCAGCTGGGCGCGGCTGAGGAGGCGGTGGCCCGGTTGGCGGCGGCGGGGGCCCGTCCTGGGCCGAACGGGCCTCGGCGGCGGCGCGGCTGCCGTGCCACGTGGCGGCGCCTGATAGGCGCGGGCGGGCAGCGGCGACTCCGGACGTGTCCGGCCGGACGGTATTTGTCCGCCGGCGCGCGATGAGGGTGGAACTAGGGTTTTGGACGAGGGGGGATCCGGATTTTCGGGGAGGAGGTTATATATAGGCATAGGGGGAGCTAGGAGAGTCCAAATGAGGTGCGGTTTTCGGCCACGTGATCGTGATCGAACGCTCTAGAAGATGGAGCAGGTTTAGGTGGGTTTTGGGCCAAAATGGAGGGGTGTTGGGCTGCAACACACACGAGGCCTTTTCGGTCCCTCGGTTAACCGTTGGAGTATCAAACGAAGTCCAAATGATACGAAACTTGACAGACGGTCTACCGGTAGTAAACCAAGGCCGCTTGGCAAGTCTCGGTCCAATCCGGAAATGTTTAATCCCCACACACGAAAGAAAGGTAGAAATGACCACCGGAGGAGAACAAAGCACCGGAATGCAAAACGGACAACGGGAAAAATGCTCGAATGCCTGAGACGAACACGTATGCAAATGCAATGCACATGATGACATGATATGAGATGCATGACAACGATAACAACACACGGAGACAAAACCGGAACCCGAGGAAATAAATATAACTTAACACCGGAAATGGCAAGAGTTGGAGTACAAATAGGGAAAGTTATATCCGGGGTGTTACATAACGGCAAGCAAATTTAACAAATCATCGCCCACAACTACTTTGTGTTCTACTCGTGCATAGAATCTACGCATAGACCTAGCTCATGATGCCACTGTTGAGGATCGTACCAGAAATTTAAAATTTTCAACGCACCACCAAGATCAATCTATGGAGTCATCTAACAACGAGAGAGAGGGAGTGCATCTTCATACCCTTGAAGATCGCTAAGTGGAAGCGTTCAAGAGAACGGGGTTGATGGAGTCGTACTCGTCGTGATCCAAATCACCGATGATCCTAGCGCCGAACGGACGGCACCTCCGCGTTCAACACACGTACGGAATGGAGATGTCTCCCGCGCCTTGATCCAGCAAGGAGGAGGGAGAGGTTGAGGAAGAGAGTCCAACAGCAGCACGGCGGTTTGGTGGTGATGGAGTGGCAGTTCTCCGGCAGGGCTTCGCCAAGCTCACGCGAAGGAGGAGAGGTATTGGAGGGGAGGGGCTACGCCAGGTGCAAGGGTATGGCCGCCCTCCCACCCCTCCACTATTTATAGGTGGGGAGAGAGGGGGCCGGCCCCCCTAGATCCCAACTAGGGTTGGGGGCGGCGGCCAAGGGAGGGAGGAGTGCCTCCCAAGTCAAGTGGAGGCCCTCCCCCTTAGGGTTTCCTCTCTCCCATGCGCATGGGCCTTGGGGGGGCTGGTGCCCCTGGCCCATTAAGGCTAGGGATCCCCCTACAGCCCATGCTGCTGTGTTGGACGTGATGGAACATTTTCTGGACCTCAGGAATCCTCCGGAACCTTCCGGAAGCTTCCCGGTACAATACCGGAAAAACCGAACTTTTCCTGGAACCCGAACAACAACTTTCCATATATAAATCTTTACCTCCGGACCATTCTGGAACTCCTCGTGACGTCCGGGATCTCATTCGGGACTCCGAACAACATTCGGTAATCACATACAAGTCTTCCTAATAACCCTAGCGTCATCGAACCTTAAGTGTGTAGACCCTACGGGTTCGGGAACCATACAAACATGACCGAGATAACTCTCCGGTCAATAACCAACAGCGGGATCTGGATACCCATGTTGGATCCCACATGCTCCACAATGATCTCATCGGATGAACCATGATGTCAAGGATTCAATCAATCCCGTATACAATTCCATTTGTCTATCGGTACGATACTTGCCCGAGATTCGATCGTCGGTATCCCGATACCTCGTTCAACCTCGTTACCGGCAAGTCTCTTTACTCATTCCGTAACTCATCATCCCGTGATCAACTCCTTGGTCACATTGTGCACATTATGATGATGTCCTATCGAGTGGGCCCAGAGATACCTCTCCGTTACACGGAGTGACAAATCCCAGTCTCGATTCGTGCCAACCCAACAGACACTTTCGCAGATACCCGCAGTTCACCTTTATAGCCACCCAGTTACATTGTGACGTTTGGTACACCCAAAGCATTCCTACGTATCCGGGAGTTGCACAATCTCATGGTCTAAGGAAATGATACTTGACATTAGAAAAGGTTTAGCATACGAACTACACGATCTTGTGCTAGGCTTAGGATTGGGTCTTGTCCATCACATCATTCTCCTAGTGATGTGATCCCGTCATCAACGACATCCAATGTCCATGGTCAGGAAACCGTAACCATCTATTGATCAACGAGCTAGTCAACTAGAGGCTTACTAGGGAGATGGTGTTGTTTATGTATCCACACATGTATCTGAGTTTCCTATCAATACAATTCTAGCATGGATAATAAACGATTATCATGAACAAGGAAATATAATAATAACTAATTTATTATTGCCTCTAGGGCATATTTCCAACAACATCACCATGGCCGGCGCTGGATCGAGCTCGTCTGGACCGGCGGAAGGTAGGTTCACCGTGAATTCCTAACCCTAACCGATCCAGTGATCTATCATGGGGCCCACCACCCCACGTGTCACAACTTGACTTGCTGCAGCGTGCGTGTGGACGAGTTTGGCGGAACAGTTCGGCCGACGCCCTGGCCAGAAACGATTTCCATAATCATATGGTTACTGCCAAGAATTACATAATTGCCTTGCAAAGCAAGTAATAACCTAACTAATAGTACTAGTAACTAACTAAATCCCAATTACTCTAACAAAGTAATTTCAGACGTGAGATTTCCAACAGCACTGCTCGAGCAGCGCGGGACACATGTCAACGATGACGGCAATCGGATCTCTAGCGTGGAAGGTCGTACGGTGTTCACCGTCGGCTATCCGGCCAGCCGTGGAGGCGGATCACGAGCTGCTCCTCCGTAGGCTGCCTTCCCCACAGCGAATCATCATACGCCCATCACAGCCGTCGGTCAACAAATCTCGCCTATTTAGCTCATGTGGGGGTCCAGCAGTGGATGGTAGAAGGTCCCATCTCGATAATCTGGGTCCCGGGGAACTTTGAGAGCACGTGGAGAAGAAGAAGTCGGAGCTGCTCTACACGCTGCTGAAGATGGACGCGTGCACAGGCCTGGGCGCGTGCAAGCGTGCCAAAGCAGGAGGAGCTGCTCCCGCTGCTCCAACCCAAGGCACGACAACAAGGACGACAACATCGTAGGCCTGCACATAAACGAATTTTAACCTTGGTGCTCAAGTTCCTACTCTTCGTGTATTGTGCACCGCCTATTGTGACCGTGCTTCTCGTTTACAGGAACAATTTGTGGCCTTGGGACTTGGGAGAGGATTGAACATGAGGCTGGTTGTAACGGGGAGTATCATATACTAGTATCATGCATATGAGTGTATGATACTACCTTCCTAATGCACAGTGTCATATATTAGTATCATGTTGTACTTTATTTATTGCCATGCATGACACAAAGTAGCATAACATTTATTATGATACGGTATCATGATATGATACTTCACCCTCTTTTTTTCATTTAATGCTATGCCACCTAATCAAAATTTCCTAGTTGGCATGCATGATACTAGCTATCATACTACCATTACAACCAGCCCGAGGCCAAATAATAATGTTTCAGCTCATCCCTTTTTTTGTTGCCCGAACAATTATGTCTTTAGTTCTTCGATGTAGTCTTGAACTACTTTTTGAAAAAAAATTAATATCATGAAGATACCAACTAGACCTAGCATCTGCATCAACAAATGTCTCAAAGACATCCAGGATGCACACAACCCGAAAATAAAAGAAAAAGAAAGGGAAAAGATAAAGGCCTCGCCACAGTGATCAATCCCTCTCAGCAGCAACATATAAACCACCACCAAAGACAACATTCAGAAAACAAAAAACGTCTTCAAAACCAATGCCTTCAAAATGGAATCGGTGCATAAGCTCCGTCGTCGCCCGATCCCGGATCTTAGGTTTTCACCGTGGAGAAAATCCGAGCTCTCAAAAGAATACCTTCAGTAAGACAATTACCAGGTATAAGGGCATATTTATCCCTAAGGTGTTTTGGTTATTGATGACAATGCTTTTGCGAACTAATCATGTGCCTTGAGTATTTCAGACGTTTCATCACTAGGCACAAGACGGTTTGTGTCCCCCTCGAAGACTATTGAAGACGGCGTTTGTCTATGTTTCTTTTTGGTGGTTTTGAGTCGTAGGAAATCCGTACTATTAAGAGGGGGTCCGCATTGGTCAGGCTAGGGTGGAATCAACACGTACACATCCCTTGTGCACCCTCTGAGCTTTTCCTTTTCATTGAAGGCTCCCTTGCTGCCTTCTCCCTGTGGTCTGGTCCCAGCGGTAGTACCGCGAACCCCGGTGGTAGTACCGCTCGAGAGCTACAAGCGGCAGTACCGCGAACCCGAGCGGTAGTACCGCTTGGAGCTCTCAGCCATAGTACCACCACAGCTCTGTGCTCCTACTGCCTCGACTGAAGGTTTCTCCTTTCGTGTCGGGTTTTGTGGCACTAGCTGCGCCAGTAGGGGCGGTAGTACCGCTCTTGGGTGGTAGTACCGTTCTTACCACTGCGGTAGTACCGCCCTGGGTCCAGGTCCTGCTCTGCTTCCCGCTCCCGTCCTTCTGTGCGGCAGTGCCGCGAGGTGGAATGGTAGTACCGCTAGCCACAGGGGTAGTACCACCCACCCCAGCAAGGATAACAGTTGGTTTGTCTTCCCCCTTATAAAAGGAGGTCTTCTTCTCCAAGTTGACCTACCTCTTCTCCCCAAGCTCCATTGTTGCCCCAAAGCTCTTTTTCGCCTGATCTCTCTCCCCGCCCAATCAAACTTGTTGATTTTCTAGGGATTGGTTGAGAAGGCCCAGATCTACACTTCCACCAAGAGAAATTTGATTCACCCCACTCATCCCTTGCGGATCTTGTCACTCTTGGGTGTTTGAGCACCCTAGATGGTTGAGGTCACCTCGGAGCCATATTCCATTGTGGTGAAGCTCCGTGGTTTCGTCGGGAGCCTCCAATTCGGTTGTGGAGAGAGCCCCAACCTTGTTTGTAAAGGTCTGGTCGCCGCCTCCAAGGGCACAAATAGTGGAATCACGACATCTCGCATCGTGTGAGGGCGTGAGGAGAATACGGTGTCCCTAGTGGCTTCTTGGGGAGCATTGTGCCTCCACACCGCTCCAACGGAGACGTACTTCCCCTCAAAAGGAAGGAACTTCGGTAACACATCCTCATTTTCACCGGCTCCACTCTTGGTTATCTCGTGCCTTTACTTGTGCAAGCTTTTGTGTTGTATCCTTAGCTTGCTTGTGTACTTTTTGTTGTTGCATCATATAGGTTGCTCACCTCGTTGCATATCTAGACAACCTACTTTGATGCGAAGTTTAAATTGGTAAAGAAAAGCTAAAAATCGTTAGTTGCCTATTCACCGCCCACCCTCTAGTCAACTATATCGATCCTTTCAATTGGTATTAGAGCCTCGTCTCTTTACTAAGGACTTTGCCGCCCAAAGAGTATGGCTGAAACCGTAGACGGTGCAGAGGAACACTCTGATGTGAATCCAATCTCGTCTACGGCCGATGGGGGAACCGTGGTCTCTCGTGAGGAATTCAATGTGGCCTTGGACACATTAAAAACCTCCATGACAACCGAGGTTGAAAGCATGTTTAATAAATTCATAGAAGGGCTTAAACTATCCACTGCACCATTGAGAGTGGGTGATCCCACTAATAAGGTGACGGATGCTAACTCCGATAAGGGGGAAGCTACTAGTGATCAAGTTCCTTCTTCTAGTGGTAAAAATGGCACCGGCATCTTTGCCCATGTGGAACCTCCACTTGTTTACGGTGGACCGATTCCTTCCACTCATTTGAATCATGCCGGTCCTCCCCCCAAGATTGTGAAAAATGAGGACTTTGATTCTTGGGTCTATCGCTTTAAGCGTCATTTAAATCATGTGAATACTAATCTTTGGAGAATCATTGAAGAAGGTTTCTATCTGCATGACCGAAGCAACTTCACTCCTAGAGAAGCCGCGGATAATCAATTCAACGAGAATGCTCTCTTCATCGTCCAAGATGCAATTCCACCCGAAGATTTTCCTCATCTCCGGCCCTTCGCCATGGACAAAGATGCATGGCATCAAGTTGTTTCCCTCTACAAGGGAAGCACAAGAATTCAACGCTCCAACTATGAAGTGGTGCAAGATGAAGCCGATGAGTTTGCAATGAAAGAAGATGAAGAACCTCGTGAGCTTCATCGGAGAGTATCCAAACTCACGGTCTCACTTCAAGATCATGGGAGCAAGGACACGGATGACAATTGGATCAAGCGCAAATTCCTCAAGGCAATGATGCCTTGCCACAAGGCCATGTCCTCCGCCATTCGTCAAAGGCCAGACTTCCACACCTTGTCCTCAAGTTAAGTGTTGGATGAGTTTGTGGCCATGAGCATCTTGGACAAGACCGCCAACAATGTAGTGCTACATTCTCAAAGAGCAAAGAAGCCCAACCTTGCAATAAAAGCCAAGGTTAGTGTGGAAGAAGAGGATGAATAAGAAGAAGAGGAGAGCAACCCCGAAGGTACAAAGTATGCCTATCATGAATAGATGGCTCTTGCTTCAAGGCAATTTTGGAGCAAGAAAAACTCAGGGCCCAACTTCAACAAGAACAACTCAAGTGGCACGAAGGGCAAGAAATGTGTGAGGACTTGCTATAATTGTGGCAATGTGAGCCATTTTGTTGCGGAGTGCCCGTATGAGAAGAGGGAAGACAATGGTGGCAAGCTCATTCGAAAGGACAAAGCCAAGTCTTTCCCAAAGAAGAGAAACTTCACCAAGAAGACTCCTCCCAAGGCGTTGTTGGTACAATAAGAGTACAATGAGGATGATGATGATGAGGAGGATGGTGAGTTGGTTGCCATGGCCTCCGTTGCCATTGCGACACTCCACGAGTGTCACTCTTCGACTCACCCAATGAGAGCATCACCGCCAAGTGCCTCATGGCTAAAGCCACCAACAAGGTAACCCCCAGCATCAAAACTACCATCATTAATAATCCTTCTTTGACGAATTGCATTGATGAACATGATGGATCTAGTGTGGAGGAGAATGAGTTTGAGTCCTTTATGGGAAAACTCAAGGGTAAATCCAAAAAGCACTTCGTTGCTCTCTTGGAACAACTTGGTGAAGCCAATGACATGATCGAGGCTCACGAAGATACCATCACTAAGATGGAGAGTCATAGTCGTGACTATGCCGATGAGATTTTGGATCTTTCCAATGCTCTTGAAAAAGAGCATGGTCTTCATTTGGCTCTTGAGGAGTCACAAAACGATGATCACACTAAGTCAAATAAAGATCTTGATCATGCTATTGTTGTTTCTCGTGTGCTAAACTCCGAGAAGGCCAAGCTTGGGGTTGATCTTGCTAGACTCAAAGAGGAGTTTGACCTATTTGACAAGGCTCACAAGGTCTTGAAGTGTACTCATGCCAGCCTCAGAGAGTCTCATGATCAACTTCAAGTAAAGCTAACCAAGGAGAAAGCCACATTTCCTCATATGGTGTTAATTGATAATGCAAATGCTACTAACCCATGTTGTGAGCATGCACATCTTGTTGAGGAGAATTCTAAGTTGAAGGAGCGACTTGAGAAAGGCCTTCTTTCTTGCATACAAGGCGAGAAAACCTCAACGACCTTTTGAGCAATCAAAAGGGAGTTGTGACCAAGGAAGGGATTGTGTACGCACCCAAGTCTAAGAACAAGAAGAAGAATGACAAGGCCAAACGACCTCCCCCTCTCAAGCAAACCTTTGTGAAGGAGGGAGAGGGTGCTACTAAGGAGAAGAAGAAGAACACTGTGAAGGGTGGTGATGCCAAGAAGGGAAACACTTCCCTTCCCAACCAAGCCGGCGACTTTAACCCTTATGTGTTGTGCCATGCTAGTGATGGACATGTTTATGCCAAATTTGTTGGCTCTCCTTATGAGTACATTGAATGTCTATTTGGGTTCATGAGACCCTTGTTACTAACATCAAAGGACCCATTACTAAATGGGTACCTAAAACCAAGCATTGATCTCTTGTAGGTGTTTGCTTCCGGTGGGGTATCGTGGTTGCTCGATAGTGGAGACACTAATCATATGACCGGAAGCAAGGATTTTGTGGTGGATGTTCACAAGATTCCATCTATGCCCACCAATGTCGAGTGGGGTGATGCCTCGTCCTCCAAGGTATTGGGGCTTGGCAAGGTTGTCATTTCTCATGATCTCACGATTGAGAAGATCATGCTTCTTGAGTCCCTTGCAGACAATTTACTTTCCATTCGTCAACATGCACTCATGGGCTTTGCCACTTTCTTTGATGTTGATACCGTGGCTCTCTTGTGGAGCAAGACTCTTAAAGTAGCCTTTGTTGGGCATGTCGAGAACGGTCTCTATGTGATTAACTCTTCGGAGCGACCCACTAAGACCGCGACATGCCTAATGGCTAAAGTTGACGTGGATGGCTTTGGCATCGCCGTTTAGCCGATGTCAATATGAGATCTTTGCAAAGTCTTCTCAAGGGGGACCATGTCCGTGGACTAAACAATGTTAGTTTTGCTAAAGATCGTGCTTGTAGTGCTTTTATTGAAGGAAAGCTTCATGAAAAGGCTCACCCTCCCACGACTATCATCTACTCGAAGAGGCCTTTGGAGCTCCTTCACTTGGATCTCTTTGGGCCTCCATCCTTTGATAGTCTCGGGGGTATAAAGTATTGCTTGGTGATTGTGGATGATTATTCAAGATACACTTGGGTATACTTCTTTAAGAGGAAGAGCGAGAGCCAACAAACCGTCATTGACTTTGCAAATGAAGCCCAACGACAACACAATGCAAAGATCTTGACGATAAGAAGCGACAACGGCACCGAGTTCAAGAACTACACCTTGGATGAGTTCCTTAGTGATGAGGGGATCAAGCATCAATATTCCGCACCATACACCCCTCAACAAAATGGCATAGCAGAGAGGAAGAACTGGACGTTGATGGATGCAGCAAGGACCATGATGGCGGAGTTCAAGTCTCCATACAACTTTTGGGCCGAAGCCATCAACACCGCTTGTCATGCATCCAATCGGCTCTACCTCCGCAAGGGCTTGAACAAGACTCCTTATGAGATACTCACCGGTAACAAGCCCAACCTCAAGTACTTCCAGATGTTCGGGTGTAAGTGTTTCATTCTCAAGAAAGGTGTTCGTTTGTCTAAATTTGAGGCTAGAACTTATGAGGGAATATTTGTTGGTTATGCTACCAACTCTCATGCTTACCGTGTCCTCAATAAGTCCATGAGACTCATTGAGGAGACATGTAACATGGAGTTTGATGAGAATAACGGCTCCCAAGTGGAGCAAAGTGGCACTTGTGATGTAGGCGATGAAATTCCTCCCCAAGCCATAAGAAGAATGGGAGTTGGCTTTATCCTACCCATTGAGGAACCCCTTGTGGCCAAAGGAGAAGGACAATGCTCCACTCAAGTGGAGCCATCACCAACCCAAGGCCCACACGCTTTCGAATAACAAAGTGAAGGCCCTCAACATCATGAACAAGACCAAGGGCAAGATTAATCTCAAGACGGTGTTGAATCAGCAAGTGATGCCCAAGGTCAAGTTCTCTCCTCCGAGCAAGTTCAAGATCAAGAGCAAGCTCAAGATCAAGAACAATCTCAAGAAGGCGCCCAAGTTGATCAAGTCACGGCTCCTCAACACACCCCTGAGGAGGAATTGGAGCGTCGTGCCGCCAAGATCGCTTCCAAGCTCTCAACCAAGGGCCATCTCATGACAAATGTGCTTGGAAGCATTTGAAAGGGTGTAAGCACTCGTAGACAATTGGCAAACTATTGTGAACATCATGCGTTTATCTCTTGTGTTCAACCCCAAAAGGTCTATGAGGCGCTCGAAGATCCGGATTGGCTCAATGCCATGCATGAAGAACTCAACAACTTCGAGTACAACAAGGTGTGGAGGTTGGTGCCAAGGCCAACGGGGAACCACAATGTCATTGGAACCAAGTGGATATTCAAGAACAAGCAAGACGCTCATGGAATTATCATTCGCAACAGGGCCCGATTGGTAGCACAAGGCTACTCCCAAGTCGAGGGTATTGACTACGGTGAAACCTTTGCTCTCGTTGCTCGCCTTGAATCCATTCGCATGTTGATTGCTTATGCTTCTCATCATAACTTTAAGTTGCAACAAATGGATGTGAAGAGTGCTTTTCTCAATGGTCCCATTAATGAGTTGGTGTATGTCAAGCAACCCCCCGGGTTCGAGGATCCCTATTTTCCCGGTCATGTGTACCAACTCGATAAGGCACTTTATGGCCTTAAGCAAGCCCCACATGCGTGGTATGACCACCTTACCAAGTTGTTGCAAGATCGCGGTTTTGCAATTGGGAAAATCGACCCCACTCTTTTTACCAAGAAGGTCAAAGGGGAGTTGTTTGTGTGCCAACTATATGTTGATGATATTATCTTTGGTTCCCCTAACAAAGCTTTCAATGAGGAATTTGCCGCACTTATGACCTCCAAGTTTAAGATGTCCATGATGGGAGAATTGAAGTTTTTTCTCGGGTTCGAAGTCAAGCAACGGAGAGAAGGAACCTTCATCAACCAATCCAAATACACTCAAGACATGCTCAAGACATTCAAGCTCAATGATGTCAAGCCGGCTTCCACTCCAATGCCTATAAAATGCCAACTTGACTTAGATCCCAATGGTAAAGCGGTGGATCAAAAGGTATATCGCTCCATGATTGGCTCCTTGCTTTATCTTTGTGCATCTAGACCGGATATCATGTTGAGTATGGGAATTTGTGCACGGTTTCAAGCCGCACCTAAGGAAAGTCACTTTGTGGCGGTCAAGCAAATCTTTCGATATTTGGCTCATACCCCAAACTTTGGCTTATGGTACCCAAGAGGAGCAAACTTCAAGCTTGTAGGTTATTCGTACTACGATTGGGTGGGAGACAAAGTGGATAGGAAGTCCACTTCCGGAGGATGCCAATTTCTTGGTTGCTCTTTGGTGAGTTGGTCTTCCAAGAAGCAAAGTTGTATGTCTCTCTCGTCCACCGAGGCGGAGTACGTGGCCGCTGGTAGTTGTTGTGCACAACTTCTTTGGATGAGGCAAACTTTAAAGGATTACGGTGTCATTTGTGACAAAGTGCCTCTTTGGTGTGACAATGAAAGTGCCATCAAGATTTCTCTCAACCCGGTTCAACATTTCAAGATGAAGCATATTGAGATTCGATATCACTTCATCCGGGATCACATTAGGCAAGGGGATATCGAGCTCAACTATGTCAACACTCATGATAACCTTGTAGATATTTTCACGAAGCCTTTGGATGAAGCAAGATTTCGCAAGTTAAGGCATGAGCTAAATATCATAGATTCGAACAATGTGACTTGAACCCTTGCACACCCCACCATACTCAACTTGTTGTCTTGTTTAAGTGTAGGCATGGACATAGGGGGAGTGTTGTCCTCTCAATGAACTCTCCCTCCCCCCATTATGCATAAATTGATCAAGTCTTTCACTTTAGCCATTTTTATGGTACTTGTGCTTCAAAGACGAGTTTTGGTCATGGGACCAAGGTTAAAATCTTCGCGGCGCCATACCTCTTGACTCATACATAGGTGGCCTCAGTCACCGCCCTCTCTTGAAGAGGTGTGCGTTTCTTGTCCTCTCGCTAGTGTTCTCGTTGCGGTGTTTTGGTTCCCTCTTCTTGCCTTTTGTTTTTTCCTTCTTTTTGAGCTAGCCGTGTGGTGTCTAGTCGTTGGGTCTTGCTGGGCGGTACTGCCGCTGGTGGTGCATGGTACTACTGCTTATGCTGATAAGCAGTACTACCGCCCACCCGAGCGGTACTACCGTTGAGGGGCGGGACCAGGGAGTTATGTCGGGCAGGGGGAGGTTTCGTCTCCCCCATACCCATTCACACCGCCCCCTCGTTCTTCTTCGTCTCTCCTGCGTCGACTCGCCGTCGGAGGGCTCCGGCGGGCCGCCGTCTCTGGGTCATCCCTCTCCATTTCCTTCGGTGGAGTCGATCCCCAGCCCGTCCTCTTGCCATGGATGCCGGTATTGCCCCAGTTCCTTCTCTCCTTTTGTCTAGATTTTAGATCTAGTGTCTTAGGGGCAATAGTGGTTGCATCTCTCGATTTTTTGCTAAATCTAGGGGTGAGTAGGTTGGAGATGGCGACTAGACTTTTGGGATTGATAATTGGTAGGAGTATTTTCGAATTTGGCAGTCCGGTAGTGCCGGATTTCACCACGGCAGTAGGGAACCACCGTTTCCCCGTCTTGAGCAGTACTACCGCTCCCAGTGGAGCGGTACTACCGCTAGGGCGGTACTGCCGCTTATGGATCGCGGGACTACCGCTGTCTGCCCAATTCCATTCTGTTCCTGCCATTTTTTTGATATCTTTTGTTGTGTTTGGTGGCTTATGCTTGTTCTTTCTGGTTGTTCCATGTGTCCGTGTGTTTGGTTCCAGGTGATGGTCCTTATGAGAAGCATGCGCGTCGTGTCAACCCTGGGCGTGCAACTTCCAAGCGCTACCGCACCTCGGAGACAACGGCGGCCTCATCAAGTGTTCCGCCTCCGCCTCAAATGAAGAAGATGAGTGCGTCCAGGCCCAAGCCAAGGACCAAGTCTGTGACAGAGATGTCTGCCAAGGAATTCTGGGAGAAGCGTTGGCGCAACCCCTATGAGGTCGTTCAAGAACCCGCCTTGGTCAACCGCCCATTCTGGAACCGTTTTCAATATGCCATCTACTTTGATGTGATCAAAGCCAAGAAGAATCTTTTTATTGATGTTTGCTCCATCGATGTTGGCTTTATGAAGAAGGATTCTGACTACTTTGGGGAGGCTCTTCAGATGTGCTCTCAGTTGAACATCCTTAGGATCATCCAGTTCAACAAGGACTTTGATGCAGATTTGGTGGCTCAGTTTTATGCCACCGTCCATCTTGGAATAGATGAGGACAGGACTCTGACTTGGATGACAAATGGCAGGATGCTTTCTGTCAAATGGAAGGCCTTCATGGAGCTTCTTGAAGTTGAGGATCAAGGTCTTTAGAACCCAGTTGGCTTTCGCCCTCGTCGCAATGCAACTTCCACTCACAAGAAAGCTCTCTAGCCATACTGTACCTTGAAGATTAACCCAGTGACTCAGAAGGAGTCCTATGAACTGCCAGCATATCTGGATATTCTCCATCGCATCTTCAGGGAGACCCTCTTCCCTCGCATTGGCAGCTTGGATATGGTACACTCTTTTCTTGTGGACATGCTTCTTTTTTGTCAACGTGAGAAGGAAGAAAACACTGGAGACTCCTTGGATATCTCTCATGTCATGTGGTCTGAGTTGGTTTCTGCCATCTCTGAGCGCAAGTGCCCTATCTATGGACCGTTTATCATGTTGCTCATTGAGAAGGCCTGGGAGCGTGTGTACCCTAAGGTGGTGCTGGAGACTGGGGATCTAGTTTCTCATGAGATCAAGCGCCTGAGGAAGGAGAATTGGGGCATCGCAGCTCCGAGTTCTGGCGTTCCACCTGGAGCTGCTGACATGGAGACCGAGGCTGATGCTGATGATGACGATGACTATGAGCCATCTGGAGTAGAGCCCTCTTGGGCAATGAAGCTCAAGCGCAAGATGAAGAAACTCTTCTACATGGAGTCTCACAGTCAGAACATGACTCATGTGGCTAAGAAGCAGGCCAGGAGTCGTCACAAGGAGCTCATGCGTCAGTTGGGTGCGACCGTTGCCAGCGGTTCTGAGGGCAAGACCACTAATGAGGAGTGGATTCAGCAGCACTGTTCGTTGACCAATTCAGACAGCGAGCAGTTTCTGAGTGAGGATGGCAGTGCATACGATCCCGCGAGGATGTGATGATTGAGCCCCTCAGTTTGCTATCACTTGGAGCCCTAGCAGCGCTCTTTGCCTTTTTGGTGTCTCGATGCCAAAGGGGGAGAGAGCTTAGGGATTTGTCGTTGTCGAGTTGCGAGCGTGTGTTTGTGTGGCGTGTTTGCCTTGCCTGTCTTTCTCACAAACTCTTTTCTCATGTTGAACCTTGTTTGCGTTGGTTCGGTTGTGCTTGTGAGACTTATCTTTCATATGGTGTAAAACATATGCACTCTATCGCATCTTATTGAGCTTATGTTATCTTGTGCTATTTATGTTATGCTCATATTTACTTTCTTGCTTAGTGTTAGCCTTATTTTTGCAAGATATGCATTGTCTATAAAATATAGGGGGAGTGTTGATCCTAGGATGTGCGCCGTGCAGTCCAAAGCACTTATCTAGATAGCACACATCTAGGGGGAGCCCGTCTATATTTTTGAGATATGGAGTTTGCTTATGTCCTATATTTTCCCCTTTGAGCAAATCCCGTATTGTCATCAATCCACCAAAAAGGGGGAGATTGTAAGGGCATATTTATACCTAAGGTGTTTTGGTGATTGATGACAATGCTTTTACGGACTAATCATGTGCCTTGAGTGTTTCAGACGTTTCATCACTAGGCACAAGACGGTTTGTGTCCCCCTCGAAGACTGTTGAAGACGGCGTTTGTCTACGTTCCTTTTCGGTGGTTTTGAGTCATAGAAAAGCCGTACTATTAAGAGGGGGTCCGCATTGGTGAGACTAGGGTGGAATCAACACGTACACATCCCTTGTGCACCCTCTGAGCTTTTCCGTTTCATTGAAGGCTCCCTTGTTGCCTTCTCCCACCAAAAAGGGGGAGATTGTAAGGGCATATTTATACCCTAAGGTGTTTTGGTGATTGATGACAATGCTTTTACGGACTAATCATGTGCCTTGAGTGTTTCAGACGTTTCATCACTAGGCACAAGACGGTTTGTGTCCCCCTCGAAGACTGTTGAAGACGGCGTTTGTCTACGTTCCTTTTCGGTGGTTTTGAGTCATAGAAAAGCCGTACTATTAAGAGGGGGTCCGCATTGGTGAGACTAGGGTGGAATCAACACGTACACATCCCTCGTGCACCCTCTGAGCTTTTCCGTTTCATTGAAGGCTCCCTTGTTGCCTTCTCCCCGTGGTCTGGTCCCAGCGGTAGTACCGCGAACCCCAGCGGTAGTACCGCTCGAGAGCTACAAGCGGTAGTACCGCAAACCCGAGCGGTAGTACCGCCTGGAGCTCTCAGCCATAGTACCATTGCGGCTCCGTGCTCCTACCGCCTCGACTCAAGGTTTCGCCCGATCTCTCTCCCTAACCAATCAAACTTGTTGATTTTCTAGGGATTGGTTGAGAAGGCCCAGATCTAGACTTCCACCAAGAGAAATTTGATTCACCCCACTCATCCCTTGCGGATCTTGTTACTCTTGGGTGTTTGAGCACCCTAGACGGTTGAGGTCACCTCGGAGCCATATTCCATTGTGGTGAAGCTTCGTGGTTTCGTTGGGAGCCTCCAATTCGGTTGTGGAGAGAGCCCCAACCTTGTTTGTAAAGGTCCGGTCGCCGCCTCCAAGGGCACCAATAGTGGAATCACGATCTCGCATCGTGTGAGGACGTGAGGAGAATACGGTGGCCCTAGTGGCTTCTTGGGGAGCATAGTGCCTCCACACCGCTCCAACGGAGACGTACTTCCCCTCAAAAGGAAGGAACTTCAGTAACACATCCTCGTCTTCACCAGCTCCACTCTTGGTTATCTCGTGCATTTACTTGTGCAAGCTGTTGTGTTGTATCCTTAGCTTGCTTGTGTACTTTTTGTTGTTGCATCATATAGGTTGCTCACCTCGTTGCATATCTAGACAACCTACTTTGATGCAAAGTTTAAATTGGTAAAGAAAAGCTAAAAATTGTTAGTTGCCTATTCACCCACCCCTCTAGTCAACTATATCGATCCTTTCACCAGGTACAACAAATGGAGGTCAGACCTTAGTTTTCATCGTCAAAGTCATGACTCGACACCCGAGGAGCAAAACCAAAATAAAATCCTCCAGTGTTGCTGCTGCCACTTGTCACTGTTGCTTCTGAAAATTATCAAACACCTGGTTGACTCCATCGCCTCCAAGGCCCCCTCCGCAGTACTGATCCTCCGATCTCAGCCACCATGACTTTCTCCACCGCTGTCTATGCCATGGAAATCGAGATACCAACATATCCTATGGTGTCAACAAACAACAGAGTTTCGCGTCGTGTCCTCCGGGAGCCGCATAGGCTCATATGAACGTGCACAACCGGATTCTATCCGATCCAGATATCCTTGGGCAAGATCTCTGGCAGTAGTTCTGGAACACGTCGGCGGCCAAATCAAGGAGGGCCAAGACATGCCCCAACAGTTAATGATAAACATGTCTTTCTTCCCTCTTCTCATGCTCCATACATTGTTGTGCTTCGTGTCTAAGAGCAACTCTAACCGATCCCCAATAACCGGTTAGAGGAGTAAAAACTTGGTTTTACTCCTATAACCAACACCTAGTCGATCCCCAATCAACGTTAGTGGAGGAAAATTTATCCTCGGCCTCGCCCAACCTTCCTATTTATCCTCCACCGCTCAGTGATCGAGTAAAATCCCTTGCCCAACCCATCCCTACTGCCCTCCCTCCGGTCGTTCCCCGGCCACCCCCTCCTCCCAATGGCCGGATCGCATGGCCGGCGCACCTTGTCATCGATCCGCAGCTCGGATCGGCGCTGCCACGCCCGCCGTGCCACATCCTCGACCCGCCGGCACGCCCCCTATCCGCATCTCTGACTTCCCGAACCTCCCTCCGTCGCGACAGCCGTAGAGGAAATACCTCGGTGTCCGCCAGTGTGCGTGGGGACTTGGGTGGCGGAGATCAGCGACCGGGAGACCCACACAAAGAAGTGGATCGGGCCATTCCACACGACGGAGCTCGCCACCATGGAATATGACTAGTGGCAAATCCGGTTCCACGGCGAGGCGGCGAGGCTCAACTTTCCATGGGTATGGTGCCCGCCCACCTCATCTTGGCGACATCGGGGGTGGTGGATGCGACGACAGCTCGGGAAGACCAGGAGGCCAGGAATATATGGCGGACATCCGCCGCCAGCACCCGGAGCTCGTGGAGACAAAGCGGGGCACTACTAGGGAAAAGCCTAGTAGCAGCGCGAGTTTTAGGCCTATCAGTAGCGCGGGACGATACGCTACTGATAAGGCGCTACATCTAACGTGTAGAAGTAGTGTCTGTCATCCCACGCTACTGCTATACATGGATAGCAGCAGCGTGATACATCTCCAACGTATCTATAATTTTTGATTGCTCCATGCTATATTATCTACTGTTTTGGACATTATTGTGCTTTATTCTCCACTTTTATATTATTTTTGGGACTAACCTATTAACCGAAGGCCCGGCCCAGAATTGTTGTTTTTTGCCTATTTCAGAGTTTCGCAGAAAAGGAATATCAAACGGAGTCCAAACGGAATGAAACCTTCGGGAACGTGATTTTCTCAACGAACAAGACCCGGGAGACTTGGACCCTACGTCAAGACACAAAAGAGGAGGCCACGAGGTAGGGGGCGCGCCTACCCCCCCAGGCGCGCCCTCCACCCTCGTGGGCCCCCTGTTGCTCCACGGACGTACTCCTTCCTCCTATATATACCTACGTACCCCCAAACGATCAGATACGGAGCCAAAAACCTAATTCCACCGCCGCAACTTTCTGTATCCACGAGATCCCATCTTGGGGCCTGTTCCGGAGCTCCGCCGGAGGGGGCATCCATCACGGAGGGCTTCTACATCAACACCATAGCCTCTCCGATGAAGTGTGAGTAGTTTACCTTGGACCTTCGGGTCCATAGTTATTAGCTAGATGGCTTCTTCTCTCTTTTTGGATCTCAATACAATGTTCTCCCCCTCTCTTGTGGAGATATATTCGATGTAATCTTCTTTTTGCGGTGTGTTTGTTGAGACCGATGAATTGTGGGTTTATGATCAAGTCTATCTATGGACAATATTCGAATCTTCTCTGAATTCTTTTATGTATGATTGGTTATCTTTGCAAGTCTCTTCGAATTATCAGTTTGGTTTGGCCTACTGGATTGATCTTTCTTGCAATGGGAGAAGTGCTTAGCTTTGGGTTCAATCTTGCGGTGTCCTTTCCCAGTGACAGTAGGGGCAGCAAGGAACGTATTGTATTGTTGCCATCGAGGATAACAAGATGGTTTTTTTTTATCATATTGCATGAATTTATCCCTCTACATCATGTCATCTTGCTTAAGGCGTTACTCTGTTTTCATGAACTTAATAATCTAGATGCATGCTGGATAGCGGTCGATGAGTGGAGTAATAGTAGTAGATGCAGGCAGGAGTCGGTCTACTTGTCTCGGACATGATGCCTATATACATGATCATACCTAGATATTCTCATAACTATGCTCAATTCTGTCAATTGCTCAACAGTAATTCATTCACCCACCGTAAAATACTTTTGCTCTTGAGAGAAGCCATTAGTGAAACCTATGGCCCCCGGGTCTATCTTCATCATATTAATATTCCAATACTTAGTTATTTCCTTTGCTTTTGACTTTGCTTTTATTTTACTTTGCATATTTATCACAAAAATACCAAAAATATTATCCTATCATATCTATCAGATCTCACTCTCGTAAGTGATCATGAAGGGATTGACAACCCCTTATCGCATTGGTTGCGAGGAGTTATTTGTTTTGTGCTGGTACGAGGGACTCACGCGTAGCCTCCTACTAGATTGATACCTTGGTTCTCAAAAACCGAGGGAAATACTTACGCTACTTTTCTGCATAATCCTTTCCTCTTCAAGGAAATCCAACGCAATGCTCAAGAGGTAGCACAACGCGCTTTGGTGAAGAGCGCTGCTGATATTATCTGTAGCGCTCTTTACAGGGAAGCACTACTGGTAAGGCGGTGCTACTGCTAACTTTGTTCCCCTCGCTACTACTAGTTTTATTAGTTTTTTCTGCATATTTGTTTTGTATCTGAATAGGCTTTATACAATAATCTTTAGCATATCATACACATACAAATGTAATCATAGCATATACATACAACTAGTCTCATCAACTCATGTCATCATCATAATCATCATCCAACACAAAGTGGTCTCTCGTCATCATCTAGAAAATAACAATACAAGTCTCGATTACTTGCAACTACATCGTCATCCATCTAAACAATGATATATGCGAGAAGAGCTATCACTTTGAGTGAGAGCGGAACTATGTAGTACATGAGTTCGTATCCCTCTGTCGCATTGGCGTGAACCTAAACTAACTACTGCCTGTCACTAGGAAACCGGAAACCGGTACACCTGGGCCTAACACTCCGGCCACTCGTCGTATATATACTCCTGGCGTAGCACTTCTTCGCCATCAATCATCTATGCACCTGCATCATCACATGAGTCGATAATATGCAACATATATAGTTGAGCAACAGAAAGAAACAGACTTGGCAAAAATAGAAGCAACATATCATAAGCATAAATAACAAAGTTGATCGTACCCAAAATGCCCTAACTAGAGTGATCGTCGCTAGTCGAGGAGGACTGTTTAATTACATCACAAATAAAGTTTCGTCGTGCATAACTCAAAGTTTCGTCATACAGAAAGTATGGACTAAATGGACACATTGTCATATATCGACAATCACTCCAACATGTCGTGCCATCCATCCAAGTCAGGGAGATAGTCCCCGAGCCTAGTGAAAGGCTTCAGGTCGAGACGCTGAGAGGCTACCCGTGTTCGGACGTCTTCCCGCGACATTTGTCCTTCTTCATAGAACATCCCTATTTTTCCGACGACCTCCTTCATGATGATTTGGGCAAGTTCGCGCTGGATGTGATAGAACTCAGCGCGAAGTCGATGATCCTCGATATCTCCTACGTTCTTTGCCCATTGCAGAATATGGGCATCGCCCGATGTAGGTGACATGCGAAGGTTCTGGTGATCCCGTCTGTACTCCAGCATGTGGTGTAGGATATAGAATCCATCATTAAGAGAATCACTCAGTTGCTGGATGCAGCAGAAGTCGGTCTTATGGCCGAAGGCGAGCCTGCCGCCCCTTCTCTTCTTGTCCTGGACCTCTCCACCCCGTGCTTCGTATTAAAACATAGCACTGTTGAGAACATCCTTGATGTGGGTGTAATCATTTTTGTTAATGTTCTTCGACGAGTCCAAGTAAAGAGTGTGGGAGTATCGGGGGTAGAGGATGATGAGGACGGCGCGCTCGCCGCTGTGCAAAATAAGTACACCTCAAATTAATTAGCCTCCACCATGCAAATGAATGATTGAAATCGAAGGAACGATATCCGCGCGGATGACTTACAGGGATGATAAGGCACGAGAATCGCCTCCTTGTCCTTATTGGCGAGCACGAAATTGACGATGTATTCCCTCGCGTATTCACGGTGCTTTGCGCAGACTCCCAAGAAGTCCTCGTGCATGAAGTATGGGTCATCGACACAGATATGAGGTATCTGCTCAACCACGATGATGTAGTTCATGTGCAAGGCATATAGGCGGACAAATGTAAAATCCAGCCTCTTCACATGAAACATGTCGAATGTGTAATCGAATCGAAGGAAGAACTTATCCGCGGGGAAGAAGTCGACGTACGACAATTGCCGCGGAACGTTAACCACGTAGAGTGGGTATCCTGGATCTTTCGAGGCGATGAGGCCTTTCTCTATCCGCCGCACATCATCATGAAGTCTCCTTAGATCGCCGAATCTGGTCCCTAGCGCTGCTGCAGGTAGGATTGGTTGACCGGGGATATGCAATTTATCCGCACCGGGGATATCTATACGGTCTTGAAGCCGAGGCTGCTGAGCGGCTGGATCATAGAATCAGCTTTCTTGCCTTTCCTCGGTCTCTTCCTAGGCTTCTTTGCTGGAAGGTCGTCTAATACGTTGAGCCTCCGGAGGCAGCAATTCAGGCACCGACTCATGACGCTCAAACCCTGAGTAGGCGCCAGTATAGACATACTGTTGAGTGCCATCGTCATCCTCATCCTCATCCATGGCGACGTCATCAGCGACTAATGGAGCCTCTTCCTTACCCCATCCGCTATCACCCAACCCGACACCCGACGCTAATTGGGTAGGTGGGGTGTTGATGTTCATACCTTGCTGAGGCTGCGTGCTGGTGGGTGTGCTCCCGACCGCCTCCAGACGAAGCAGACTCTTTGGCCACAACAGGACCCACCCATTGCAACAATCACCAAGCCGCCGTGGGGTCTCGTCGTCATCCCCCCTAGTACCAGAGGAGGAAAATTCTCGTGGCCCGGTTTGACACTGGCCACGGAAACCTTGAAGACGTCCGGGGGGATCGGCCGGCTGTGGAACAATGGTTCCTTCGGCTTCATTATCGTCGCCTTCCCCACGTCCACCTTCTGGTCGCCAATGGTGTACAATATGGCGCACGGGGTTTCGTCGGCCTACAAAGAAAAGTCTGCGACGTGAGACATCTAAAAGGCAACGAAAACGGGAGATTATACATTTATTGAAGGGGGCCGGTGTGACAGATACCGTGAGGGTGTCGAGCTCAGCCAAAGACAAAGCACCGCCGACCACGTCCAGTGCGGGAGCCAGTGCGGGAGCAGGTGCAGCTGCAGGTGCTGGTGCAACGCTAGTCGAGCTGCTCTCCAAGAAGTTAGCAAGGGGAAAGTCCGCTGCATTTTTTCTTCTGGATTTTGCCTGGTCCAATTGAAAACGGCCGGAACCAAGGAAGTAGACATATCTACAACCATCTGTTTTGCTGCAGCTACCGCTGTTGCGACTGTCTGAGTTAATTTCTTCTCAACCGCAATCTCAACCTTCTTGTCGATGTTTTCTTCAGTTAACCTCCGTCTTTCCTTTCTCTCCTCCGTGGTCTCACTGTAGTACTTCTTACACATGGCGCCGTCTCCGACACCATGCACGCATCCAGACGACGGTCGAGTATCCACCGGGAGTCATTTCAATATGTTCAACGCCCGGTTGAATGGAGTCTCCCACTTGGGCCTCGCCAACGCCTCAGACGGTGATACGTCTCCAACGTATCTATAATTTTTGATTGCTCCATGCTATATTATCTACTATTTTGGACATTATTGGGCTTTATTTTCCTCTTTTATATTATCTTTGGGACTAACCTATTAATCGGAGGCCCAGCCTAGAATTGCTGTTTTTTTGCTTGTTTTGCGGTTTCGAAGAAAAGGAATATCAAACGGAGTCCAAACGGAACGAAACCTTCGGGAACATGATTTTAACGAACAAGACCCGGGAGACTTGGACTATACGTCAAGACACAAAAGAGGAGGCCACGAGGTAGGGGGCGCGCCTACCCCCCAGGCGCGCCCTCCACCCTCATGGGCCCCCTGTTGCTCCACGGACGTACTCCTTCCTCCTATATATACCTACGTACCCCCAAACGATCAGATACGGAGCCAAAAACCTAATTCCACCGCCGCAACTTTCTGTATCCACGAGATCCCATCTTGGGGCCTGTTCCGGAGCTCCGCCGGAGGGGGCATCGATCACGGAAGGCTTCTACATCAACACCATAGCCCCTCCGGTGAAGTGTGAGTAGTTTACCTCAAACCTAAGGGTCCATAGCTATTAGCTAGATGGCTTCTTCTCTCTTTTTGGATCTCAATACAATGTTCTCCCCCTCTCTTGTGGAGAACTATTCGATGTAATCTTATTTTTGCGGTGTGTTTGTTGAGACTGATGAATTGTGGGTTTATGATCAAGTCTATCTATGAACAATATTTGAATCTTCTCTGAATTCTTTTATGTATGATTTGTTATCTTTGCAAGTCTCTTCGAATTATCAGTTTGGTTTGGCCTACTAGATTGATCTTTCTTGCAATGGGAGAAGTGCTTAGCTTTGGGT
This sequence comes from Triticum urartu, assembly GCF_003073215.2. Lineage (NCBI taxonomy): Eukaryota > Viridiplantae > Streptophyta > Magnoliopsida > Poales > Poaceae > Triticum > Triticum urartu. The sequence continues at coordinate 537,584,996 of NC_053025.1, read as the reverse complement.
TCAATCTTGCGGTGTCCTTTCCCAGTGACAGTAGGGGCAGCAAGGCACGTATTGTATTGTTGCCATCGAGGATAACAAGGTGGGGTTTTCATCATATTGCATGATTTTATCCCTCTACATCATGTCATCTTGCTTAAGGCGTTACTCTGTTTTTAACTTAATACCCTACGTCAAGAAATAAAGGAGGAAGCCACAGGGTAGGGGGCGCGCCTACCCCCCCCCCAGGCACGCCCTCCACCCTAGTGGGCCCCTGTTGCTCCACCGACGTACTCCTTCCTCCTATATATACCTACGTACCCCCAAATGATCAAATACGAAACCAAAACCCTAATTCCACCGCTGTAACTTTCTGTATCCACGAGATCCCATTTTGGGGCCTGTTCCGGAGCTCCGCCGGAGGGGGCATCCATCACGGAGGGCTTCTACATCAACACCATAGCCTCTCTGATGAAGTGTGAGTAGTTTACCTCGGACCTTCGGGTCCATAGTTATTAGCTAGATGGCTTCTCTCTTTTTGGATCTCAATACAATGTTCTCCCCCTCTCTTGTGGAGATATATTCGATGTAATCTTCTTTTTGCGGTGTGTTTATTGAGACCGATGAATTGTGGGTTTATGATCAAGTCTATCTATGGACAATATTTGAATCTTCTCTGAATTCTTTTATGTATGATTGGTCATCTTTGCAAGTCTCTTCGAATTATCAGTTTGGTTTGGCCTACTAGATTGATCTTTCTTGTAATGGGAGAAGTGCTTAGCTTTGGGTTCAATCTTGCGGTGTCCTTTCCCAGTGATAGTAGGGGCAGCAAGGAATGTATTGTATTGTTGCCATCGAGGATAACAAGATGGTTTTTTATCATATTGCATGAATTTATCCCTCTACATCATGTCATCTTGCTTAAGGCGTTACTCTGTTTTCATGAACTTAATAATCTAGATGCATGCTGGATAGCGGTCGATGAGTGGAGTAATAGTAGTAGATGCAGGCAGGAGTCGGTCTACTTGTCTCGGACGTGATGCCTATATACATGATCATACCTAGATATTCTCATAACTATGCTCAATTCTGTCAATTGCTCAACAGTAATTTGTTCACCCACCGTAGAATACTTATGCTCTCGAGATAAGCCACTAGTGAAACCTATGGCCCCGGGTCTATCATCATCATATTAATCTCCTACTACTTAGTTATTTCCTTTGCTTTTTTACTTTGCCTTTATTTTACTTTGCATCTTTATCACAAAAATACCAAAAATAAAATATTATCTTATCATATCTATCAGATCTCACTCTCGTAAGTGGCCGTGTAGGGATTGACAACCCCTATTCGCGTTGGTTGCGAGGATTTATTTGTTTTGTGCAGGTACGAGGGACTCGCGCGTAGCCTCCTACTGGATTGATACCTTGGTTCTCAAAAACTGAGGGAAATACTTACGCTACTTTGTTTGGAATGCCCTAGAGGCAATAATAAAATGGTTATTATATATTTCTTTGTTAATGATAATTGTCTATTGTTCATGCTATAATTGTGTTATCCGGAAATCGTAATACATGTGTGAATACATAGACCACAACACGTCCCTAGTGAGCCTCTAGTTGACTAGCTCGTTGATCAAAGGATAGTCATGGTTTCCTGACCCTGACTATGGACATTGGATGTCATTGATAACGGGATCACATCATTAGGAGAATGATGTGATGGACAAGACCCAATCCTAAGCTTAGCTCAAAGATCGTGTAGTTCGTTTGCTGTAGCTTTTCTGAATGTCAAGTATCATTTCCTTAGACCATGAGATTGTGCAACTCCCAGATACCGTAGGAGTGCCTTGGGTGTGCCAAATGTCACAACGTAACTGGGTGACTATAAAGGTACATTACAGGTATCTCCGAAAGTGTCTGTTGGGTTGGCACGAATTGAGACTAGGATTTGTCACTCCGTATGACGGAGAGGTATCTCTGGGCCCACTCGGTAATGCATCATCATAATGAGCTCAATGCGATCAAGAGGTTGATCATGGGATCATGCATTACGGTACGAGTAAAGTGACTTGCCGGCAACGAGACTGAACAAGGTATTGGGATACCGACGATCGAGACTCGGGCAAGTAACGTACCGATTGACAAAGGGAATTGTATACGGATTGATTGAATCCTCGACATCGTGGTTCATCCGATGAGATCATCGTGGAGCATGTGGGAGCCAACATGGGTATCCAGATCCCGCTGTTGTTTATTGACCGGAGAGTCATCTCGGTCATGTCTGCATGTCTCCCGAACCCGTAGGGTCTACACACTTAAGGTTCGGTGACGCTAGGGTTGTTAGGAAGACTTGTATGTGATTACCGAATGTTGTTCGGAGTCCTAGATGAGATCCCGGACGTCACGAGGAGTTCCGGAATGGTCCGGAGGTAAAGATTTATATATGGGAAGTTGTCATACGGTCGCCGGAAAGGTTCGGGGGCATATCGTACCGGGGCCACCGGAGGGGTTCCGGGGGTCCACCGGGAGGGGCCACCTCTTCTGGAGGGCCTTATGGGCTGTATGGAGAAGGGAACCAGCCCAAGTGGGCTGGGGCGCCACGCCCCCCTAGGGCCCTTGCGCCTAGGGTTGGGGGAAACCATAAGGGGGGCGCCCCCTTGCTTGGGGGGCAAGCCCCCCTCCCCTTGGCCTCCGCCCCCCTCTAGATCTCATCTAGAGGGGGACGACCCCCTTCCCCCTTCCCCTATAAATAGAGGGGTGAGGGGAGGGCTGCACACAACATCCAAGGCGCAGCCCCTCCCCTCCCCAACACCTCTCCTCCTCCATAAGAGCTTGACGAAGCCCTGCCGGAGTACTGCAGCTTCATCACCACCACGCCGTCGTGCTGCTGTTGGAGCCTTCTTCCTCAACCTCTCCCTCCTCCTTGCTGGATCAAGGCGCGGGAGACGTCCTCGCTCCGTACGTGTGTTGAACGCGGAAGTGCCGTCCGTTCGGCGCTAGGATCTTCAGTGATTTGGATCACGTCGAGTACGACTCCATCAACCCCGTTCTCTTGAACGCTTCGCTTGTGATCTACGAGGGTATGTAGATGCACTCCTCTCTCCCTCATTGCTAGATGACTCCATAGATTGATCTTGGTGATGCGTACAAAATTTTAAAATTCTACTACGTTCCCCAACAGTGGTATCAGAGCTAGGTCTATGCGTAGTTACTATGCACGAGTAGAACACAAAGTAGTTGTGGGCATCGATATTGTCAATTTTCTTGCCGTTACTAGTCTTATCTTGATTCGGCGGAATCGTGGGATGAAGCGGCCCGGACCAACCTTACACGTACGCTTACGTGAGACCGGTTCCACCGACTGACATGCACTAGTTGCATAAGGTGGCTGGCGGGTGTCTGTCTCTCCCACTTTAGTCGGATCGGATTCGATGAACAGGGTCCTTATGAAGGGTAAATAGAAATTGGCAATTCACGTTGTGGTTTCGGCGTAGGTAAGAAACGTTCTTGCTAGAAACCTATAGCAGCCACGTAAAAACTTGCAACAACAATTAGAAGACGTCTAACTTGTTTTTGCAGCAAGTGTTTTGTGATGTGATATGGCCAAACGATGTGATGAATGATATATGTGATGTAAGAGATGATCATGTTCTTGTAATAGGAATCACGACTTGCATGTCGATGAGTATGACAACCGGCAGGAGCCATGAGAGTTGTCTTTATTTATTTATGACCTACGTGTCAACATAAACGTCATGTAATTACTTTACTTCATTGCTAAAGCGTTAGCCATAGTAGTAGAAGTAAGAGATGACGAGACAACTTCAAGAAGACACGATGATGGAGAACATGAAGATGGAGATCATGGTGTCATGCCGGTGACAACGATGATCATGGAGCCCCGAAGATGGAGATCAAAGGAGCAAATGATATTGGCCATATCATGTCACTATTTGATTGCATGTGATGTTTATCATGTTTTACATCTTATTTGCTTAGAACGACGGTAGCTTAAATAAGATGATCCCTCGTAAAAAATTTCAAGAAAGTGTTCCCCCTAACTGTGCACCGTTGCGAAGGTTCGTTGTTTTGAAGCACCACGTGATGATCGGGTGTGATAGATTCTAACGTTCGAATACAACGGGTGTAAGCCAGATTTACACACGCAATACACTTAGGTTGACTTGACGAGCCTAGCATGTACAGACATGGCCTCGGAATACAGAAGACCGAAAGGTCGAGCATGAGTCATATAGAAGATACGATCAACATGAAGATGTTCACCGATGTTGACTAGTCCGTCTCACGTGATGATCGGACACGGCCTAGTTAACTCGGATCATGTTATACTTAGATGACTAGAGGGATGTCTATCTGAGTGGGAGTTCATTGAATAATTTGATTAGATGAACTTAATTATCATGAACTTAGTCTAAATCTTTACAATATGTCTTGTAGATCAAATGGCCCATGTTGTCCTCAACTTCAATGCGTTCCTAGAGAAAACCAAGCTGAAAGACGATGGCAGCAACTATACGGACTGGGTCTGGAACCTGAGGATCATCCTCATAGCTGCCAAGAAAGATTATGTCCTAGAAGCATCGCTAGGTGACGCACCCGTCCCACAGAACCAAGACGTTATGAACGCTTGGCAGTCACGTGCTGATGATTACTCCCTCGTTCAGTGCGGCATGCTTTACAGCTTAGAACCGGGGCTCCAAAAGCGTTTTGAGAGACACGGAGCATATGAGATGTTCGAAGAGCTGAAAATGGTTTTTCAAGCTCATGCCCGGGTCGAGAGATATGAAGTCTCCGACAAGTTCTTCAGTTGTAAGATGGTGGAAAATAGTTCTGTCAGTGAGCACATACTCAAAATGTCTGGGTTGCATAACTGCTTGACTCAACTGGGAGTTAATCTCCCGGATGACGCGGTCACTGACAGAATCCTTCAGTCGCTTCCACCGAGCTACAAGAGCTTTGTGATGAACTTCAATATGCAGGGGATGGAAAAGACCATTCCTGAGGTATATTCAATGCTGAAATCAGCAGAGGTAGAAGTCAAAAAGGAACATCAAGTGTTGATGGTGAATAAAACCACTAAGTTCAAGAAAGGCAAGGGTAAGAAGAACTTCAAGAAGGACGGCAAGGGAGTTGCCGTGCCCGGTAAGCAAGCTTCCGGGAAGAAGCCAAAGAATGGACCCAAGCCTGAGACTGAGTGTTTTTATTGCAAGGGAAGTGGTCACTGGAAGCGGAACTGCCCCAAATACTTAGCGGACAAGAAGGCCGGCATCACGAAAGGTATATGTGATATACATGTAATTGATGTGTACCTTACCAGTACTCGTAGTAGCTCCTGGGTATTTGATACCGGTGCGGTTGCTCACATTTGTAACTCAAAGCAGGAGCTGCGGAATTAACGGAGACTGGCGAAGGACGAGGTGACAATGCGCGTCGGGAGTGGTTCCAAGGTCGATGTGATCGCCGTCTGCACGCTACCTCTACATTTACCTACGGGATTAGTTTTAAACCTCAATAATTGTTATTTAGTGCCAGCTTTGAGCATGAGCATTGTATTAGGATCTCGTTTAATACGAGATGGCTACTCATTTAAATCCAAGAATAATGGTTGTTCTATTTATATGAGAGATATGTTTTATGGTCATGCTCCGATGGTGAATGGTTTATTCTTAATGAATCTCGAGCGTAATGCTACACATATTCATAGTGTGAATACCAAAAGATGTAAGGTTGATAATGATAGTCCCACATACTTGTGGCACTGCCGCCTTGGTAACATAGGTGTCAAACGCATGAAGAAGCTCCATGTAGAGACTTTTAGAGTCTCTTGATTACGAATCATTTGACATGTGCGAACCATGCCTCATGGGTAAAATGACCAAGACTCCGTTCTCAGGAACAATGGAGCGAGCAACCAACTTATTGGAAATCATACATACTGATGTGTGCGGTCCAATGAGTGTTGAGGCTCGCGGTGGTTATCGTTATGTTCTGACCCTCACTGATGACTTGAGTAGATATGGGTATGTCTACTTAATGAAACACAAGTCTGAGACCTTTGAAAAGTTCAAGGAATTTCGGAGTGAGGTTGAGAATCAACGTGACAGGAAAATCAAGTTCTTGCGATCAGATCGTGGGGGAGAATACTTGAGTCACGAATTTGGCACACACTTAAGAAAATGTGGAATAGTTTCACAACTCACGCCGCCTGGAACACCTCAGCGTAATGGTGTGTCCGAACGTCGTAATCGCACTATATTAGATGTGGTGCGATCTATGATGTCTCTTACCGATTTACCGCTATCATTTTGGGGCTATGCTTTAGAGACTGCTGCATTCACTTTAAATAGGGCTCCATCGAAATCCGTTGAGACGACACCGTATGAATTATGGTTTGGGAAGAAACCTAAGCTGTCGTTTCTAAAAGTTTGGGGATGCGATGCTTATGTCAAGAAACTTCAACCTGAAAAGCTTGAACCCAAATCGGAAAAATGCGTCTTCATAGGATACCCTAAAGAAACTGTTGGGTATACCTTCTACCTCAGATCCGAAGGCAAGATCTTTGTTGCCAAGAATGGGTCCTTTCTAGAGAAAGAGTTTCTCTCGAAAGAAATAAGTGGGAGGAAGGTAGAACTTGATGAACTATTACCTCTTGAACCGGTAAGTGGTGCAGCTCAAGAAAATGTTCCTGAGGTGCCTGCACCGACTAGAGAGGAAGTTGATGATGATGATCATGAAACTTCAGATCAAGTTGCTACTGAACTTCGTAGGTCCACAAGGACACGTTCCGCACCAGAGTGGTACAGCAACCCTGTCTTGGAAATCATGTTGTTAGACAACGGTGAACCTTCGAACTATGAAGAAGCGATGGCGGGCCCGGATTCCGACAAATGGCTGGAAGCCATGAAATCCGAGATAGGATCCATGCATGAAAACGAAGTATGGACTTTGACTGAATTTCCCGTTGATCGACGAGCCATAGAAAATAAATGGATCTTTAAGAAGAAGACAGATGCGGATGGTAATTTGACCATCTATAAAGCTCGGCTTGTCGCTAAGGGTTATCGACAAGTTCAAGGGGTTGACTACTATGAGACTTTCTCACCTGTAGCGAAGCTGAAGTCCGTCCGAATCATGTTAGCAATTGCCGCATTCTATGATTATGAGATATGGCAAATGGACGTCAAAACGGCATTCCTTAATGGTTTCCTTAAGGAAGAATTGTATATGATACAGCCGGAAGGTTTTGTTGATCCTAAGAATGCTGACAAGGTGTGCAAGCTCCAACGCTCGATTTATGGGCTGGTGCAAGCATCTCAGAGTTGGAACATTCGTTTTGATGAGATGATCAAAGCATTTGGGTTTATGCAGACTTATGGAGAAGCCTGCATTTATAAGAAAGTGAGTGGGAGCTCTGTAGCATTTCTCATATTGTATGTGGATGACATACTGTTGATGGGAAATGATATAGAATTCTTGGAAGGCATAAAGGCCTACTTGAACAAGTGTTTTTCAATGAAGGATCTTGGAGAAGCTGCTTATATATTAGGCATCAAGATCTATAGAGATAGATCGAGATGCCTCATTGGTCTTTCACAGAGTACATACCTTGACAAGATATTGAAGAAGTTCAAAATGGATCAGTCAAAGAAGGGGTTCTTGCCTATATTGCAAGGTACGAGATTGAGCACGGCTCAATGCCCGACCACGGTAGAAGATAGAGAAAAGATGAGTGTCGTCCCCTATGCCTCAGCCATAGGGTCTATCATGTATGCTATGCTGTGTACCAGACCTGATGTAAACCTTGTCGTAAGTTTGGTAGGAAGGTACCAAAGTAATCCCGGCATGGAACACTGGACAGCGGTCAAGAACATCCTAAAGTACCTGAAAAGGACTAAGGAAATGTTTCTCGTTTATGGAGGTGACGAAGAGCTCGTCGTAAAGGGTTACGTCGATGCTAGCTTTGACACAGATCTGGATGACTCTAAGTCACAAACCGGATACGTGTATATTTTGAATGGTGGGGCAGTAAGCTGGTGCAGTTGCAAGCAAAGCGTTGTGGCGGGATCTACATGTGAAGCGGAGTACATGGCAGCCTCGGAGGCAGCACAAGAAGCAGTCTGGGTGAAGGAGTTCATTACCGACCTAGGAGTCATACCCAATGCGTCGGGCCCGATGACTCTCTTCTGTGACAACACTGGAGCTATTGCCCTTGCCAAGGAGCCCAGGTTTCACAGGAAGACCAGGCATATCAAGCGTCGCTTCAAATCCATTCGTGAAAGTGTTCAAAATGGAGACATAGAGATTTGTAAAGTACATACGGACCTGAACGTAGCAGATCCGTTGACTAAACCTCTCCCTAGAGCAAAACATGATCAACACCAGAACTGCATGGGTGTTCGATTCATCACAATGTAAATAGAATATTGACTCTAGTGCAAGTGGGAGACTGTTGGAAATATGCCCTAGAGGCAATAATAAAATGGTTATTATTATATTTCTTTGTTCATGATAATTGTCTATTGTTCATGCTATAATTGTGTTATCTGGAAATCGTAATACATGTGTGAATACATACACCACAACACGTCCCTAGTGAGCCTCTAGTTGACTAGCTCGTTGATCAAAAGATAGTCATGGTTTCCTGACTATGAACATTGGATGTCATTGATAACGGGATCACATCATTAGGAGAATGATGTGATGGACAAGACCCAATCCTAAGCTTAGCTCAAAGATCGTGTAGTTCGTTTGTTGTAGCATTTCTGAATGTCCAGTATCATTTCCTTAGACCATGAGATTGTGCAACTCCCGGATACCGTAGGAGTGCCTTGGGTGTGCCAAATGTCACAACGTAACTGGGTGACTATAAAGGTACATTACAGGTATCTCCGAAAGTGTCTGTTGGGTTGGCACGAATCGAGACTGGGATTTGTCACTCCGTATGATGGAGAGGTATCTCTGGGCCCACTCGGTAATGCATCATCATAATGAGCTCAATGCGATCAAGAGGTTGATCACGGCATCATGCATTACGGTACGAGTAAAGTGACTTGCCGGTAACGAGACTGAACAAGGTATTGGGATACCGACGATCGAGTCTCGGGCAAGTAACGTACCGATTGACAAAGGGAATTGTATACGGATTGATTGAATCCTCGACATCGTGGTTCATCCGATGAGGTCATCATGGAGCATGTCGGAGCCAACATGGGTATCCAGATCCCGCTATTGGTTATTGACCGGAGAGTCATCTCGGTCATGTCTGCATGTCTCCCGAACCCATAGGGTCTACACACTTAAGGTTCGGTGACGCTAGGGTTGTTAGGAATACTTGTATGTGATTACCGAATGTTGTTCGGAGTCCCGGATGAGATCTCGGACATCACGAGGAGTTCCGGAATGGTCCGGAGGTAAAGATTTATATATGGGAAGTTGTCATACGGTCGTCGGAAAGGTTCGGGGGCATATCGGTATTGTACCGGGGCCACCGGAGGGGTTCCGGGGGTCCACCGGGAGGGGCCACCTCTTCCGGAGGGCCTTATGGGCTGTATGGAGAAGGGAAGCAGCCCAAGTGGGCTGGGGTGCCACACCCCCCCTAGGGCCCATGCGCCTAGGGTTGGGGGAAACCCTAAGGGGGCGCCTCCTTGCTTGGGGGGCAAGCCCCCCTCCCCTTGGCCGCCATCCCCCCCTCTAGATCTCATCTAGAGGGGGCCGGCCCCCTTCCCCCTTCCCCTATAAATAGAGGGGTGAAGGGAGGGCTGCACACAACATCCAAGGCGCAGCCCCTCCCCTCCCCAACACCTCTCCTCCTCCATAAGAGCTTGGCGAAGCCCTGCCGGAGTACTGCAGCTTCATCACCACCATGCCGTCGTGCTGCTGTTGGAGCCTTCTTCCTCAACCTCTCCCTCCTCCTTGCTGGATCAAGGCGCGGGAGACGTCCTCGCTCTGTACGTGTGTTGAACACAGAGGTGCCGTCCGTTCGGCGCTAGGATCTTCGGTGATTTGGATCACGTCGAGTACGACTCCATCAACCCCGTTCTCTTGAACACTTCCGCTCGTGATCTACAAGGGTATGTAGATGCACTCCTCTCTCCCTCGTTGCTAGATGACTCCATAGATTGATCTTGGTGATGCGTAGAAAATTTTAAAATTCTGCTATGTTCTCCAACATTTGCTGCATCATCCCTTCCTCTTCGGGGAAAACAAACGCAGTGCTCAAGAGGTAGCAAGAAGGATTTGTGGCGCCGTTGCCGGGGAGGTCTACGCAAAAGTCAACATACCAAGTACCCATCACATGCCCTTATCTCCCGCATTACATTATTTTCCATTTGCCTCTCGTTTTCCTCTCCCCCACTTCACCCTTGCAGTTTTATTCGCCCTCTCTTTTTCTCGCTCGCTTTTCCTCCGCCATGTCTGTATCAAAAAGGGTTGGGGGCTCTCTCCCGAGTTATAGTACTTTGGACAACCCTTCTATTCTCGCTAAGCTCATAAATAAAGATACTATGGAAAAACCTACCGGAGTTATCAATGAGAATCTTAATAATTTTGATGAATATGATTCTAGAATTTTTCATTATTTACTTGATGAATCTTTGAAAGATGCTTGGTATAGACTATTAAGAATCACGGCTAGCTATGTGCCTCAATACCAAATTGAAATTTACTTAAAAAGCTTTTATATTGCCCTTCCTTCTTCTTTTAAGCATGTCTTAGATTCTATATTTGAAGAAGGCTTTCTTGAAGGGGATGCCGTAGACACTTATGAGAAGATGAAAACCATATTTGGGCACCCCATGAATGAGAAATTTGAATCTACATCTCTTTTGCTCTCTTACCAAAACAAATCTATCAAAGAGATGAATGCTAGCTTAGATACAAATTTCTGTAACATACTTAATCTTTATTCTACCATTAATAGTCATGTGCTTCATAAAAATAGAAAGATTAATTCCATAGATAGCAAGTTTTCTCTTTTATTCCCTAAAACCAAAGATGGCAATACCTAGATCTATCCTTGCTTGTTATGCCTAGCTAGGGGCGTTAAACAATAGCGCTTGTTGGGAGGCAACCCAATTTTATTTTTATTACTTGATTTTTGCTCCTATTTAGTAATAAATGATTTATCTAGCCTCTATTTTGGTTGTGTTTTTTGTGTTTAATTACTATTTGTGCCAAGTAGAACCGTTGGGAAGACTTGGGGAAAGTCTTGTTACACTTGCTGTAAAAAACAGAAACTTTAGCGCTCACGAGAACTGCTGCCATTTTTATTTGGAGAGTGATATTTAGTTAATTATTTTTGCAGATGATTAATAAATAAATTCCTCACGTCCAGCAATTTATTTTAGAATTTTTGGGGTTCCAGATCTTGCGCTAGCTACAGATTACTACAGACTGTTTTGTTTTTGATAGATTCTGTTTTTCGTGTGTTGTTTGCTTATTTTGATGAATCTATGGCTAGTAAAATAGTTCATAAACCATAAAGAAGTTGGAATAAAGTAGGTATAACACGAATATAAATAAAGAATGAGTTAATTACAGTATCTTGAAGTGGTCTTTTGTTTTCTTTCGCTAACGGAGCTCACGATATTTTCTACTTTAAGTTTTGTGTTGTGAAGTTTTCATGTTTTGGGTAAAGATTTGATGGATTATGGAACAAGGAGTGGCAAGAGCCTAAGCTTGTGGATGCCCATGGAAACCCCAAGATAATCTAAGGACACCTAAAAGTCAAAGCTTGGGGATGCCCTGGAAGGCATACCCTCTTTCGTCTACTTCTATCGGTAAATTTACTTGGAGTTATATTTTTATTCGCCACATGATATGTGTTTTGCTTGGAGCGTCTTGTATGATTTGAGTCTTTACTTTTTAGTTTACCACAATCATCCTTGCTGTACACACCTTTTGAGAGAGCCATACATGATTTGGAATTTTCTAGAATACTCTATGTGCTTCGCTTATATCTTTTGAGTTATGTAGAAACTATTGATCTCTCATGCTTCACTTAGATTATTTTGAGAGTATTAAATAGCATGGTAGTTTGCTTAAAATCCTTATATGCTTGGTATACAAGATTAATAATAAAACTTTCTTAGGAGTGTGTTGAATACTATGAGAAGTTTGATACTTGATAGTTGTTTTGAGATATGAAGATGGTGATATTAAAGTTATGCTAGTTGAGTAGTTGTGAATTTGAAAAATACTTGTGTTAAAGTTTGTGATTCCCGTAGCATGCACGTATGGTGAACCGTTATGTGATGAAGTCGGAGCATGATTTATTTTTTTGATTGTCTTCCTTATGAGTGGCGGTCGGGGACGAGCGATGGTCTTTTCCTACCAATCTATCCCCCTAGGAGCATGCGCGTAATACTTTGCTTTGATAACTTGTAGATTTTTGCAATAAGTATATGCGTTCTTTATGACTAATGTTGAGTCCATGGATTATACACACTTTTATCACCCTTCCACCTTTCCTAGCCTCTCTAATACCGCACACCTTTCGCCGGTATCATACACCCACCATATACCTTCCTCAAAACAGCCACCATACCTACCTATCATGGCATTTCCATAGCCATTCCGAGATATATTGCCATGCAACTTTCCACCGTTCCGCTTCATCATTGTCATATTTCTTAGCATGATCATGTAGTTGACATTGTATCTGTGGCAAAGCCCCCATTCATAATTCTTTCATACGTATCACTCTTGATTCATTGCATATCTCGGTACACCGCCGGAGGCATTCATATAGAGTCATCTTTTGTTCTAACTATCGAGTTGTAATTGTTGAGTTGTAAGAAAAATAAAAGTGTGATGATCATCATTATTAGAGCATTGTCCCAGTGAGGAAAGGATGATGGAGACTATGATTCCCCCACAAGTCGGGATGAGACTCCGGACGAAAAAAAGAGAGGCCATAAAAAAAGAAGAGAAAAGGCCCAAATAAAAAAATGAGAGAAAAAGAGAGAAGGGACAATGTTACTATCCTTTTACCACACTTGTGCTTCAAAGTAGCACCATGATATTCATGATAAAGAGTCTCCTATGTTATCACTTTCATATACTAGTGGGAATTTTTCATTATAGAACTTGGCTTGCATATTCCAATGATGGGCTTCCTCAAAATGCCCTAGGTCTTCATGAGCAAGCAAGTTGGATGCACACCCACTTAGTTTCTTTTTGAGCTTTCATATACTTATAGCTCTAGTGCATCCATTGCATGGCAATCCCTACTCACTCACATTGATATCTATTGATGGGCATCAACATAGCCCGTTGATACGCCTAGTTGATGTGAGACTATCTTCTCCCTTTTTGTCTTCTCCACAACCACCATTCTATTCCACCTATAGTGCTATGTCCATGGCTCACGCTCATGTATTGCGTGAAGATTGAAAAAGTTAGAGAACACCAAAAGTATGAAACAATTGCTTGGCTTGTCATCGGGGTTGTGCATGATTTAAATATTTTGTGTGGTGAATATGGAGCATAGCTAGACTATATGATTTTGTAGGGATAACTTTCTTTGGCCATGTTATTTTGAGAAGACATAATTGCTTTGTTAGTATGCTTGAAGTATTATTATTTTTATGTCAATATTAAACATTTGTCTTGAATCTTTCGGATTTGGATATTCATACCACAATTAAGAAGAATTACATTAAAATTGTGCCAAGTAGCACTCCGCATCAAAAATTCTGTTTTTATCATTTACCTACTCGAGGACGAGCAGGAATTAAGCATGGGGATGCTTGATACGTCTCCAACGTATCTATAATTTTTGATTACTCCATGCTATATTATCTACTGTTTTGGACATTATTGGGCTTTATTTTCCACTTTTATATTATTTTTGGGACTAACCTATTAATCGGAGGCCCAGCCCAGAATTGTTGTTTTTTGCCTATATAAGGGTTTCGAAGAAAAGGAATATCAAACGGAGTCCAAACGGAATGAAACCTTCGGGAACATGATTTTCTCAACGAACAAGACCCGGGAGACTTTGACCCTACGTCAAGACACAAAAGAGGAGGCCACGAGGTAGGGGGCGCGCCTACCCCCCCAGGCGCGCCCTCCACTCTCGTGGGGCCCCTGTTGCTCCACGGACGTACTCCTTCCTCCTATATATACCTACGTACCCCCAAACGATCAGATACGGAGCCAAAAACCTAATCCCACCACCGCAACTTTCTGTATCCACGAGATCCCATCTTGGGGCCTGTTCCGGAGCTCCGCCGGAGGGGGCATCGATCACGGAGGGCTTCTACATCAACACCATAGCCCCTCCGATGAAGTGTGAGTAGTTTACCTCAGACCTAAGGGTCCATAGTTATTAGCTAGATGGCTTCTTCTCTCTTTTTGGATCTCAATACAATGTTCTCCCCCTCTCTTGTGGAGAACTATTCGATGTAATCTTCTTTTTGCGGTGTGTTTGTCGAGACTGATGAATTGTGGGTTTATGATCAAGTCTATCTATGAACAATATTTGAATCTTCTCTGAATTCTTTTATGTATGATTGGTTATCTTTGCAAGTCTCTTCGAATTATCAGTTTGGTTTGGCCAACTAGATTGATCTTTCTTTCAATGGGAGAAGTGCTTAGCTTTGGGTTCAATCTTGCGGTGTCCTTTCCTAGTGACAGTAGGGGCAGCAAGGCACGTATTGTATTGTTGCCATTGAGGATAACAAGATGAGGTTTTCATCATATTGCATGAGTTTATCCCTCTACATCATGTCATCTTGCTTAAGGCGTTACTTTGTTTTTAACTTAATACTCTAGATGCATGCTGGATAGCGGTCGATGAGTGGAGTAATAGTACTAAATGCAGGCAGGAGTCGGTCTACTTGTCTCGGACGTGATACCTATATACATGATCATACCTAGATATTCTCATAACTATGCTCAATTCTATCAATTGCTCAACACAGTAATTTGTTCACCCACCGTAGAATACTTATCCTCTCGAGAGAAGCCACTAGTGAAACCTATGGCCCCGGGGTCTATCATCATCATATTAATCTCCTACTACTTAGTTATTTCCTTTGCTTTTTCACTTTGCCTTTATCTTACTTTGCATCTTTATCACAAAAATACCAAAAATATTATCTTAACATATCTATCAGATCTCACTCTCTTAAGTGGCCGTGTAGGGATTGACAACCCCTATTCGCGTTGGTTGCGAGGATTTATTTGTTTTGTGTAGGTATGAGGGACTCGCGCGTAGCCTCCTACTGGATTGATACATTGTCTCAAAAACTGAGGGAAATACTTACGCTACTTTGCTTCATCATCGCTTCCTCTTCAGGGAAAACCAACGCAGTGCTCAAGACGTAGCAGACGGCGAGTCGCTTTCGGCCATAATCCTGTGCTGCTCTCTTTGCAAAAGGCACAAGGATCGTTTACAAATATGCATGACTAACGTGTAGTCGAATTGATCAGAAACTTAAATTACCAGCAGTCTCATGAACTCCGTCGTGAGCGCGTTCGTCTCGCGAAAACCTTCTTCACTGGGTCCCAACGGTGCCGGGCCCTGAGGACGTCACGCTCCTGCGGGACGGTGAACTCCGCCAAGGGGTCTGGGATGCCCAGACTCGCGGCTTCCGCGTCCTCCTTGGCCCATATGGACCTCTTCCCGTCGTAACCACGGCTTTCAAGGTGGTGGCACCCAATGTTCCTTTGTTGAAGCCCCTTCATGTACTTCGACTTTTTTTGGCATCTTCGGCATCGCACTAGTGCAGAATCGGGCAATAGCACCAGTTCATAAGGCCCTTTAGTGTCGGTTCCATAACCGGCACTAAAGTGTGATCACTAAAGGCCCCCCCCTTTAGTACCGGGTCAGCACGAACCGGTGCTAAAGGGCAACCACGTGGCACGAGCCAGCTCCGGGGGCCGGGAGCCCTTTAGTACCGGTTGGTAACACCAACCGGTACTAAAATGTTTGGGGGGGTTTTGGTTTTATGATTTCTTTTTCATTTAATTTTGTGTTTTCCATTTTAATTCTTTTTCGTTTGCTGGTATTTTACGATACTACACATTGTACACGTTATGCATATATATATATATATAAAAATAGAATTTCTAGTAGAACCAATCATATATATATCATCAATGTCTCACAAAGCACCATATTAATTCACACATACACACATGTATAGCTATATACAATTTCTCCTACATATGCATGTTGCCTTCGGAGCAAGTGGCATTAGCCTAATTGGTGCCTTCGGAGCACGATGACAATTGGAAGTGGTTCATGACCTGGTCGATGGGGGCGGTAGCGGGTAATAGTATTCTCCCTTCGGATTTATGACCTGGTCGAGCAAAAATCCCGCTATTTCCTCTTGAAGTGCTTCTACGCGCTCCGTTTCTAGGAGCTTGTCCCGCACCTCTTTGAACTGTTAAGAAGGAGATCAATATGCATGTGTATTAGTTGTGTGACTAGTTATCGATAATGGTGTAAAAATTGTGAATAGTGTTCTCACAAGCGTACCCATTCTTGTCTTTGAGATCTGCTCCTTTCAGACGCCATCATGCGAATGTTCTCGCAAACGCAGAATGCACACAGATCAGTCCCCTGCGCCTGCTTCAGGGCCTTTATTACGAGAATGGAATTTAATTTGATCAGATAATAATTAATCAAGCATGATAATTGAAGAGATGGCAGCTAGCTAGCTAGTACTACTTAATTACTTACCTTGGGTCGAAACCATTTCAGCTGTCGTTTCCATTCGCCTTCCGTGACGCTGATGAACCTTGCCCAAGCCCTGCCCGCCAACAAAGAAAATGAATAAAGGGGTTATTAAATAGTTCATATCATGAAATGACGAACTAAATAGGCTGAGATATATAGTTAATAATGATTGAAATTACCTGTTGACTATCCCAAACAAGATGTTATAGTCACTATTTGCTTTGAGTAGCGAGTCCAGTATTTGAACTGTTCCGGCGTCAACTTTAATGATACACAAGATCCAGTGAAATCTGCATGCACACACGTTTACATGTCTTAATTAAGCGGGCATATGTAAGCAAAAACATGTAGCTAGCTAGTAGGCAAAAACAGAGAATTTGTAGTACAAGAAAGTGTGACTCATTGGAAGTTGTAAGGAAGTAGTATATCTTCATTGTATTTGAGACGCTTCAAGAACTCTAGCATGTTGTCCTCTACCTGCTTTTCATAATGCTTGTTTATTTTCCATGTGTATTCATTAACGGTGTTTGGGTCAATGAAACCAATGCCATAGCGTCCACCTTTTCTCATTTCATACATCTTGATCCTGCATAATACCACAGAAAAGAATATAGTGAGGATAATTACAGGTAATGATTGATCAAAAGGATCACTACAGCTAGCTTGAGACTTAAATTACAAAAAGAAATCACTTACAGACAATAGCAACTGACGATAGATTTGTCGAGTGCGTCTTGATTGTATAACTGAAACAGTTCAGAATACTCAACGGTCACAGCATTCTCATGGTAGTAATGATCCTTCTTGACTTGCACCATGAGGGACTCTCGATCGGATCTCTTGGTAATGTCCATGTACCATTGATGCAATTCATACATTCTCGTTGGGAGCTTCTTGACCTCTTCTGGCTTGACCAAAGGTTGGCCCCGGGCATATTTTCATTTTATTTCCTCCTCTGTAAGCACAGGCATGTCCTCGATCTCGAGGAGTTGTCCAACAGTGATGTTGAGAGTTTCAGCCTGCATTATATGCTCCTGGGTTATTACCACATCGCCCACCTCGGGAACGTAAACTGTTTGCCCACAATAATATTGGGCGCGCGTACTGTCACGTGTTGTTCGTGGCACAACAAGCGGGGGGATCAATTGCGCCGCCTGTTCTCCCAGCTGGGCAACGGTTTTCCCACATTTTTTGACAGCTGCTTGTTGTTTGCTCGAGCTCGAGCTCGCCTTCTTCTGTAGACGTTGTCGATGTAACTTCCTGATGTGGCGCTCATAGTCTGTGTCAACAGGCTTAGGAGCTGGTGGTTGAGCCATACGAATGAAGTGGTCAACTACTTCCACAGGCACTTTCTCCCTTGGCGGCGGTGGCGGTTTCGGTCCAAAATGGGCGTCGACTTCTGCTCGCACTATGGCATTGGTTTGCTCCTCGGTCCTGTCGTAAGCCCTCTCAGGAAGAGGAGTAGTGAGGTTTGGACCATATTTATATCGCTTGCCTCCGCCTGTACTTCCTGTACTATGACCTCGACTCGTACCGCTACGCACCATAGCTGCGGGGTGTCTCTTCTACGATTGCTGAGGCAGCGGAGACGGCTGACGGGGCTGAGTTGGACGAGGAGGAGTGGCCTGAAGCTGTGCCGGACTTGCAGTGGCCTGAGGTTGTGCCGGACTTGGAGGAGGAGTGGACGTCTGACGCTGTGTCGGACTTGGAGGAGGAGTGGCCTGACACTTTGCCGGACTTGGAGGAGGAGGAGTGGCCTCACGCGTTGGTGGACTTGGAGGAGCGGGAGTCTGCTGACTCGGTGGCGGACTTCGACGAGGAGTCGGGTGACGCGGTGTCGGTGGCCTTCGAAAGATGATGCAATCCTTTCTCCATAGGATGATACGATGTTTGGCATCTCCGAGTGTGTGCTCCTCGTCACCTCCAGGAATGTCAAGCTCTAGCCCCAAATATTGGTCCACCACCTCATCAACCATGACACGAGCATAGCCTGCTGGAATCGGGTTGCAATGGAAGGTTGCATCGGGGGAATTTGTATAAGCAACGCCGTCCGCCACCTTCAAGGATATGTTCTTAATTTTGAAGTGTAGCTCGCGAGTGTTCTCCGCGATATCATCCATAGGGTATCTATCCAGCATTGCGTCAAACGGGGCGGAACCCACGCTGCTTCTCGGCATGGATGGGGCGGTGGTATCCAATGCTGGATCATCCGCTAGCTGTTGCAGCTGCTGAGACCCCCTTTGCTGGCTAAGTGAGTCGATCTGCTCCTCCTGCCACTGGAATTTGATTGCCAAGTCCGCGTGCGCTGATTCTAGGCCTTGAAGGCGTTCATAGTCGAGCTTCCTCTGCTCCTCCTCCATCTTCCTCTTCTTCTCCTCCGCAATCTTCTTTCTCGCACAGGTTCTGTAGTCGGCGTTCCAGTCCGAAAACCCCTGATACCACGGAATAGCGCCCATGCCTCATGTTCTTCCCGGGTGTTCAGGATTTCCCAGGGCACGCGTAAGCTTGTCGTTCTCTCTGTTGGGCTCGAACAACCCGGATCGAGCCTCTTCTATTGCAACAAGTAGCTTATCTTCGGCTCAGTCCAGACATGCCTTCTTGGAAACTTTGCCTATCTTCGGGTCCAACTCCCCCCCATGCGCATAGAACCAAGTCCTGCACCTGGGGGGCCAGCTCAATGTTTCTGGAGTGACACTTGCATCCAGCATCTCTTTCTCAGACTTATCCCACTTAGGCATTCCCACCGCATAGCCACCTGGCCCCAGCTTATGGAACTTATCCTTTTTTGCGGCATTGGCCTTGTTTATTCTTGACCGTTCCTTAGATAATTCTGAATCCTTGAATTTCACAAAATCGTCCCAATGAGCACTTTGATTCTCTAGTGTTCCCTCGAATACTGGAGTCTTCCTTCCTCCCTTGACGTACTTGTCCCATTCACGATTCTTGTGGTTCTTGAATGCAACCGCCATCTTCCTAAGAGAAGCGTCCTTGACTTTCTGCACATCTGCTTCTGTGAAATGATCTGGTAGGGTGAAATGTTCCATGAGAGTATCCCAAAGCAGACTTTTTTGTCTGTCGTCGACAAAAGTAAGATCTGGACGTGGCTTTGCTGGCTCTCTCCATTCTTGAAGGGAGATCGGGAGTTGGTCCTTCACAAGAACTGCGCACTGACAAAAGAACTTGTCCGCAATCTTCTTAGGCGCTAATGGTTCGCCATTAGGTTTGATTGCCTCGATATTATACTTTACGCCCTCCTTCAAATTTTTGTTCGGGCCTCGTTTCGTCCTGTTGCCTAAAGATTTGCTCGATCTGGATGGCTGAAAGAAGAAAGATCGATTCGTTAATATATCTTCAACTCATTTAAAACATGTGATGATCACCAGATCCCTGCTTATATAAATATATATACCTCTCCGGTGTTGTCATAATCGTAGTTCATGACTTCATCAATTCGGTCGTCGCGACCGAATATCATATCACCCTCTCCGGTGTTGTTTAGAAATTCGGAGCCGTCATAATCTTCTTCATTCTGATCATCATCTGGCCCGCGTATTATACCGAACATGGTCTGTTCTCCCTCTCTGGTGGTATTGTCTGCCATAGCTTTTATTTAACTATGCCAAAAGAAATATAAAACAATTTAGTATTCAAATTACATCGTCTTGAATAATAGATATAATCTCGAATACATCGTCTCGAATAATAGATATAATCTCGAATACATCGTCTCAAATAATAGATATAATCTCGAATACATCATCTCGAATAATAGATATAATCTCGAATACATTGTCTCGAATAATATATAATCTCGAATACATCGTCTTGAATATTATATATCGAGTACATCACTGGCTAGGTAGCTAATAAAGATCGAATACTACAGAAGAATCTAGGACACTCGCGGTTCCTGTGGCGCGGGCGGTGGACACCCAAAGAGAAGGAACCCTCACAGGATCATAGCTGAAGTGAGATCCCTGAAGAAACTGCCAGGTATTGGAGAACCTGCCGCCCTCTAACGCAACCATGTAGCGATGGACGTGCTCGTCCTCCTCCCTGACACAACGACGTACCACCTCCGGCGGGGCCGGCTCCCTCCGCACCGAAACTGGCCCACGCGAACGCCACCAAATGAGATCAGGGTAGACGATGGGACCCGGGGTCGGGTTCCTCATCAAGCGGTGCGCCCCTCCAGGCAGCACCTCCCAGTGCCAGCCCGGCGGAGCCCAGTCCCGGACATGGGTCAGTCGGACATCGTCGCGGACGGGTCGACGGCGAGGATGCGGGCCGGGCATCGTCGAGAACAAATACTAGCTATATGCCCGTAAAAAGTAACATTTTTTTAATGATTGGATTTTGATAACTAAAATTTCTAACATTTCTATAACATTTCTAATATTTCTAGAACTAAAAAAAAAGAAAAATTTCTAACTTTTTTATAACTATTTCTATAACTAAAAAACAGAAAAATTTCTAACAATTCTAACTTTTTTATAACTATTTCTATAACTAAAAAACAGAAAAAATTTCTAACAATTCTAACATTTCTAACTATTTCTAAAAAACAGAAAAATTTCTAACAATTTCTAAAAAACAGAAAAATTTCTAACAATTCTAACTTTTTTATAACTATTTCTATAACTAAAAAACAGAAAAATTTCTAACAATTCTAACATTTCTAACTATTCTAACAATTCTAACATTTTGAACTATTCTAACAATTCTAACATTTCTAACTATTTCTAGAAAACAGAAAAATTTCTAACAATTTCTAAAAATAGAAAAAATTTCTAACTATTTGTATAACTAAAAAACAAAAAATGTATGTGTGTGCGCTCACCGGCGAGGCGAGAGGCGACGGGGGGCGGCGACGGGGACGGCGACGGGCGCGGCGACGACGGGGATGACGACGACGGGGACGGGGACGGGGCGGCGATGACGGGGACGGGGACGTACGGGCGGGGGCGGCGATGACGACGGGGACGTACGGGGCGGCGACGACGGGGACGACGCGGGATGGGGCGGCGGTGATGACGGGGACGGGGACGACGGGGCGGCGACGACGGGGACGGGGCGGCGACGGGGGCGGCGACGAGGGATGGAGACGTACGGGGGGCGCGGCGGGCGACGGTGCAGAGGAGAAGAAGCAGATGAGAAACTGAAATTTTCGTAAGTGTTGTTTATATAGGAGGGGCCTTCATTACCGGTTGGAGCCACCAACCGGTACTAAAGGCCTGTTTTGGCCAGGCCAAGCGGCGGGAAGCGACCCCCTTTAGTACCGGGTGGTGGCTCCAACCGGTACTAAAGGCCCCCCCTTTAGTACCGGTTGGTGCCACGACCCGGTACTAAAGGGGGTGCGCTGGCGCAGGTGCGGTGCGGCAAGTTTAGTCCCACCTCGCTAGCCGAGGGGCGACCGCACTGGTTTATAAACCCCCGTGCGGTAGCTCTCTCGAGCTCCTCTCCAAAGCAGGCCTACTGGGCCTACATGTTCTGTGCTGCCCTGTTGGCCTACTGGGCCTTTGCGGGCCTGCATCCTGGCCCAACAACAGGTTGGATTTCTAGTCGTATGCCGGCCGCTTTGGCCTAGTAGGCGGGCTTTTTTTTGCTTTATTTATTTTTGAGATGTTTTTTTGTGTATTTAGAGTTTCTTTGTGAATATTTTTGCTTTAGGTACAAAAAATTACAAACTTTCTGTTAGTGCCCGTAGTTTTCAAATTTGAATAGTTTAAATTTTGAATTATTTGAAATTAGTGTGAATCACTAGTTTGTGAATAACTTAACTTTAAAAATCAGTAAAGGCATGAAAGAATTTGTTTGCACATAAAATTTCTTCGCGTTTCAAATGCCAAAACACATAATTAACTACCCTAACTATTACAGAGATTCCCTTCTGGGTGTGAAACACAGAAGAAAGTGATGATAGTGAAGCCGATCACATCCCAGATCTTTGGGTGTGAAACTTTTTCTTCGCGTGTGTCCCTTTGCGCCGTAACCATGGAAAATCTTGATCATTTAACGGGATGCTCGGGTCAATATTCACTATGAATGGAGCAATTTCATCAAACTTTTCATAATCTTCCGACTTGTCTGTCTTGTCATCCACTCCCACGATGTTTCTCTTCCCAGAAAGAACTATGTGCCGCTTTGGCTCATCGTACGATGCATTCGCTTCCTTATCTTTTCTTTTTCTTGGCTTGGTAGACATGTCCTTCACATAGAAAACCTGTGCCACATCATTGGCTAGGACGAATGGTTCGTCTGCATACGCAAGATTGTTGAGATCCACTGTTGTCATTCCGTATTGCGGGTCTTCCGTTACCCCGCCTCGTGTCATATTGACCCATTTGCATCGAAACAAAGGGACCTTCAAACCACGTCGATAGTCAAGTTCCCATATGTCCTGTATATAACCATAATATGTTTCTTTTCCCGTCTTGGTTTCTGCATCAAAGCGGACACCACTGTTTTGGTTGGTGCTCTTCTTATCTTGGGCGATCGTGTAAAATGTATTACCATTTATCTCGTACCCTTTGAAAGTCATTATATTTGAAGATGGTAACTGGGACAGCAAGTACAGGTCATCTTCAATAGAGGTGTCATGCATGGTACGTGTCTGCAACCAGCTGGCGAAACTCCTGATTTGTTCACGTGTAATCCAGTCATCAGACCGCTCCGGGTGTTTGGAGCGTAGCAAATTCTTGTGTTCATCCATATACAGAGCCACCAAGGCGGAATTCTGTAGAACTGTGTAGTGTGCTTCAGTGAGAGAATGTCCGTCCATACATATTATTTGTTCCCCTCCTAGCGTGCCTTTTCCATTCAGTCTGCCCTTATGCCGCGATTCAGGAACACCAATCGGCTTAAGGTCAGGAATAAAGTCAATACAAAACTCAATGACCTCCTCATTTTGACGGCCCTTGGAGATGCTTCCTTTTGGCCTAGCACGGTTATAAACATATTTCTTTAAGACTCCCATGAACCTCTCAAAGGGGAACATATTGTGTAGAAATACAGGACCCAAAATGTTAATCTCTTCGCATAGGTGAACTAGGACGTGCGTCATGATGTTGAAGAAGGATGGTGGGAACACCAACTCGAAACTGACAAGACATTGCACCAAATCATTCTCTAACCTTGGTATGATTTCTGGATCGATTACCTTCTGAGAGATTGCATTGAGAAATGCACATAGCTTCACAATGGCTAATCGAACGTTTTCCGGTAGAAGCCCCCTCAATGCAACCGGAAGCAGTTGCGTCATAATCACGTGGCAGTCATGAGACTTCAGGTTCTGAAATTTTTTCTCTGCCATGTTTATTATTCCCTTTATATTCGACGAGAAGCTAGACGGTACCTTAATACTGAGCAGGCATTCAAAGAAGATTTCCTTCTCTTCTTTGGTAAGAGCGTAGCTTGCATGACCCTGATGTATGCCGTCTTTTCCGTGCATACGGTGCTGGTCCTCTCGTGCCTCAGGTGTATCTTTTGTCTTCCCATACACGCCCAAGAAGCCAAGCAGGGTCACACAAAGATTCTTCGTCACGTGCATCACGTCGATTGCGGAGCGGACCTCTAGGTCTTTCCAATAGGGCAGGTCCCAAAATATAGATTTCTTCTTCCACATGGGTGCGCGTCCGTCAGCGTCATTCGGAACAGGTTGTCCACCAGGACCCTTTCCGAAGACCACCTTCAAATCCTTGACCATATCATGTACATCAGCACCAGTACGGTGGCGAGGCTTCGTCCGGTGATCCGCCTCACCTTTGAAATGCTTGCCTTTCTTTCTTACGGGATGCCTGCTCGGAAGAAATCGACGATGTCCCAGGTACACATTCTTCTTACAATTAGCCAAATATATACTGTCGGTATCGTCCAAACAGTGCGTGCATGCGAGGTATCCCTTGTTTGTCTGTTCTGAAAGGTTACTGAGAGCAGGCCAATCATTGATGGTCACGAACAGCAACGCCTTTAGGTCAAATTCTTCCCCCATGTGCTCATCCCACGCACGTACACCTGTTCCATTCCACAGTTGTAAGAGTTCTTCAACTAATGGCCTTAGGCACACATCAATGTCGTTGCCGGGTTGCTTAGGGCCTTGGATGAGCACTGGCATCATAATGAACTTCCGCTTCATCCACAACCAAGGAGGAAGGTTATACAAACATAGAGTCACAGGCCAGGTGCTATGGTTGCTGCTCTGCTCCCCAAAAGGATTAATGCCATATGCGCTTAGACCAAACCATACGCTCCTTGCGTCATCTGCAAACTCCTTCCCGTACTTTCTTTCGATTTTTCTCCACTGCGACCCGTCAGCGGGTACTCTCAACTTTCCGTCTTTCTTACGGTCTTCTCTGTGCCATCGCATCGCCTTGGCATGCTCTTTGTTTTGGAACAAACGTTTCAACCGTGGTATTATAGGAGCATACCACATCACCTTGGCAGGAATCTTCTTCCTGGGGCGCTCGCCCTCGACATCACCAGGGTCATCGCGGCTGATCTTATAGCGTAATGCACCACATACCGGGCAAGCATTCAAATCCTCATACTCACCGCGGTAGAGGATGCAATCGTTAGGGCATGCATGTATCTTCCGCACCTCTAACCCTAGAGGGCAGACAGCCTTCTTTGCTTCGTACATACTCTCGGGCAATTCGTTGTCCTTTGGAAGCATATCTTTTATCATTACCAGCAACTTTCCAAATCCCTTGTCAGATACACCATTCTCTGCCTTCCATTGCAGCAATTCCATTGTGGTGCCCAGCTTTTTCTTGTCACCTACGCAATTCGGGTACAATAATTTTTTGTGATCCTCTAACATGCGCTGCAACTTCTTCTTCTCCAAATCACTTGCGCAGTTTCTCTTTGCATCGGCAATGGCCCGACCTAGATCATCAACGGGCTCATCTGATGCCTCTTCTTCAGCTTCTTCCCGCATTGCCGGCTCAGCTTCTTCCCGCATTACCGGCTTAGCTTCTTCAGGGAACCCATGGCCAGGATAGCTGTCGTTGTCCTCTTCTTCTTCATTGTCTTCCATCATAACCCCTCTTTCTCCGTGCTTGGTCCAAACATTATAGTGGGGCATGAAACCGGACTTAAACAGGTGGACGTGAATGGTTCTTGACGTAGAATAATTGTGACCATTCTTACAGCGAGCACATGGACAAGGCATAAAACCATCCGCCCGCTTGTTTGCCTCAGCCGCAAGCAGAAAAGTATGCACGCCCTCAACGAACTGGGGAGAGCATCGGTCATCGTACATCCATTGCCGGCTCATCTTCATTACACAACACCGAATATACCAAATTAATACAAGTTCATACATAAAGTTCATACAACACTTAAATGCAACAAACAAATAACTCTCTAGCTAAAGCATTTAAATGCAACAACAAATACGATCAAGATCGCAACTAAGGTAACAATGGATCCAACAGCATAATGATACCAAGCCTCACTATCGATGGCATATTTTCTAATCTTTCTAATCTTCAAGCGCATTTTCTCCATCTTGATCTTGTGATCATCGACGACATCGGCAACATGCAACTCCAATTCCATCTTCTCCCCCTCAATTCTTTTCAATTTTTCTTTCAAGTACTCGTTTCATCTTTCAACTAAATTTAACCTCTCGACAATAGGGTCGGTTGGAATTTCCGGTTCACATACCTCCTAGAAAAAATTTCTATGTCAACTTGATGGGCATAATTTGTCATAAACACGAAATGCAACTAGTTTTAAAAGAGAATATATATACCACATCCGAATCATAACAAGGACGAGGGCCGACGGGGACGGATATCAAAACCATGACACTATATGTATAACAAACAACGTACGGGTAAGATAATTATACGAGTAACTATATATCCAAATCACACAAACATCAATTTTTATATAAAATTTCATGAAAAAGAGGCTCACCACAAGGTGGTGCCGGCGACGGGACGGTGCGGGCGATCGACGGTGGTTATGACGGAGATTTAGAAGGCACTAAGTAAACCACACCTACATATGCAAACTAAGTGTTATTTTTGACCTCAAATTGCATATAAATCAAATACTAGCACATATATATATATATCCTCCCAAATTACTAAACTCACAAATTAATCACTATATAAAGCATTGCAAGAGCTAATCTAGCAATGAGAGATGAAAGGACAAAGTTGCTAACCTTTGTGATCATTTGAATGGATGGGGGCCTTCAAATCTTGACAAATTTTGGGCAAAATGTGTGATGAGCTCGAGAGGAAGAGGGGAAGAACAGAGAGGAGAGGGGAAAGGGGAAGAACAGAGCGAGCTCGGGTGGACGGAGGGTTTATGTAGGACGACCTTTAGTACCGGTTCGTGCCAAGAACCGGTACTAAAGGGGCTGGAGGGGCCCCAGTCTGACAACATCCTGCCACCACTCTCATTAGTACCGGTTCGTGGCACGAACCGGTGCTAAAGGTTCGCCACGAACCGGTACTAATGAAAGCGGCCCGGCTAGCCATTGGAACCGGCACTAATGTATACATTAGTGCCGGCTCAAATACAAACCGGCACTAATGTGCTTCACGTTTGACCTTTTTTCTACTAGTGTCGCAAGCCGCCTTGAATATTTCAAATTGCTCTGCCGTGATTGTCGGATTATCCTTTACAATCTCGGAGTAGGGTTCCTTTTTGTCGATCTTTGCTTTCACCCTTGTTTTCCAGGCAGCCAACGCGTCGCTAAACTTGGACATGGCGTGTTTGTTTATCTTCTTCATTGCCGGGTCCTTATCTGGATCTTTATAATCATTTTCATTCCGGCCCGAGAACAAGAATATCTGGTGCAGCTTCTTTACGAGGGAGGGCCTCATGTTATCTATCTTCTGTAGTTTCTCATCGTTGATGGTGGCGGTTGTCCGTACGATGCAGCCTATTTGATTGCCATAGCATGCGCGCGCTTCCTCGGGCGCGGTTGGCTCAAAATTGTCGTCGTCCACCGACATGACCACCAGTCTAGTAGTCCTGAGTTTGTTAGGAAGTAGTTGCCTCTTTGCTTTCGGCTCTACACCGGCTCCTCTCCCCGAGGCAGCGCCGGCCTCAGTCTCAGCGCCGGTCTCGATGCCGGTCTGAGTCTCAGCACCGGTCTCGGTCTCAGCGCCGGTCTCAGTCTCAGCACCGGTCTACGTGTCGGTCTCAGTCCCCGATGCGACCGGTGGGCCCAGCAACAACATCGGTTGATCGTCAGCAAGGCTTGAAAATTCGTCTGCCGCCAGGTAGACGTCGTCGCAATAACCAGAACCCTGTCCTTCATCGTTGCTAGCCATGTTTCCTACGATTAAATCTAGTCAATTAATTCTAGACCTAATAAAATGAATAATGACATAAGAAAGGCCTATGTTTTGCAGGAACGTTGACCCCTTCCCGGTGCGGCAAATCCCGGGCACTCGATATGTCCTAGTTTGTAGCACAAGTCATGCCGAAATTCACGAAATTTTTTGGCATGACCTTTGCTAAAAAGTGGACAAATCGAGAACTTGAAATTTGCCGGAACGGAAATGAATCAACATTCCGGCAAAACATATGCCACCCAGCTTCATTCCCTGGAAACAACAAAAGGCCACTTGGGCACAATCGAAACATGGGCAAACACAATTGAGGAATTTGCATATATCCTGACCACTTTAAATTTGCATGTCCTAGCGTTTGACACTTCAAGAAAATCTACACAAATCTCATGCTCTCTCAAACTCAAATCAAAAACCAAATATAGATTATATTTAGTTAACTACTGAACTAAACTTTACTCTAAACTAAACCCTACTACCCTAATTAACATCTAGTTAAACAAACTCAATTCAAAAACTAAACCCTAGTGAACTAATTAACATCTACATTATCTACTACTTAATATCGTCTATTATTACCCTAACTAAAAACATCAACATTATCTACTACTTAACATTAACATCTATTAACTAAAAAGGATGGGTGGGGGGCTTACAGAGAGGGGAGAGACGATGGCGGGGAGGTTCTCGGCGACAGAGGTAGGGGCGGCGAGGGCGGGCTCAGGATCGGGATGCGGCGGTCCTGGCGGGCTCGGGAGTGGTGAGGTCGAGGGCGGCGGCGGTGAGGTCAAGGGAGGCGACGGTGAGGTCGAGGGCGGCCCGAGAGGCGGCGGCGGTGAGGCTGGCGGCCTCGGGCGGCGGCCGTGAGGATGAGCGCGGCGTCGACGTCGGCAGGAAATGACCGCGAAGTGGGGGGGAACGGCGGCGAAGTGGGGCGAGGGATCGATTTGGGGGAGAAGTGGTGGCCGGGGGGAAATCGTTTTTGGTTAAGTCAAAAGTAACGGTAGCGCGTTACAGAAAACGCGCTATAGCTAAGTTAGCTATATCGCGTTTCAGAGAACGCGCTACTGCTACGTCTTCATCATTTTTCCTCTTTTTCATTTATTTTTCTGTGCATTTTATATTTTTCCTTTCTCCTTTTTCTATTTCTTTCATTTTCATTTACTTCTCTATTCGTTTTTCATTTTATTTTATTTTCGTTAGCAGTAGCGATTTACGCATAAACGCGCTACTATAAGTTTATTAGCGGTAGCGCGGTTTTTGGAAGATCGCTACTACTATGTGTAGCCCATTGGCTAAGTGACTGGAATTTTAGTAGTAGCGAGTTTTCGGTGAGACGCGCTACTGATATATGTCCATCTGCAGCGCGCTTATTTTGCACGCGCTACTGCTGTCTAACAGTAGCGTGCTCTTTTAACAAGCGCTACTGCTAAAGTTCTGTGTATAACGTTTTCCCTAGTAGTGGGGGTCGACAGGGAGGTCATCATCATCTCCAATGACGAGGTGTAGGGCGGTGATGACGGCGGCCAAGACAAGAGGAGTTCGACGCCGGGGAGTGGCGGCGCTTCTTCCCCGACTCCGGTAATGATGGCACCGGCCCAGACCCCATGGATGGTGGCATGTCGAGGCAAGATTGGCTCGATCTCTACGATGGCAAGGATGCTGATGAAGATGAGTTTAGTTTTAGTTTACGTCTACTTCTAGTTTTAAGTTTAAGTTTAGTTTAAATTTTGGTTGTCAAGACATAGAGTTAAATTTCGGTTGTTTACATTCGGTTGTCAAGACAACGTGGCCAATTTTGGTTGTTTAAATAGAAAGTAGGTTGAACGATTATGCAAATTTGAATTTTACTTCGTTATATATAGGGGATCGGCTAGGTCCGACCAAATTTTAGTAGAGTAAAAATACTTCATTAAGGTTTTGTTCCGCCGGATCCTCCGCTATATATAGGGATCGGCTAGAGTTTCCCTAAAGATGCATCTCCCTTGACCTGTGAAATCCTTCCCCTCCTTTCAATCTCTGTTTAGGGAACGCCACACCCTTCTATTTGGATCTTGTCGCCGCTCTCTCAAGGTGTGTCTCCTTGGTGGAGCAGTAGTGCGCAGCGTTCGTCTTCTACAAGCGGTGGTCGCAAATGCACGTGTGATGGTGGTGCTCCTTTCATGCAGGGATGATGGCATCACAACAAACCGTGCGGGAGATGGGGTGTCACAGGTGACGCTTTGGTCGCGTCGCTCAGGCGCGTTGCAACAAAGGTTGTCTGCGAACCGGGGAGGGGGGGGGGGGGGGGGGGTCGTGATCTATCCCGTCAGAAATCCCTCTAACACTTGGTATATTTTTATTCTGATTCAAGATGCCATGATTTGTTCCTCTTATTTTGAGGAAAATGTGTTCTATTTTTTTAGGGGATGTGGCGTTCTTCCTATCAAGGGTGTGCAAACGTAGGCTGTAATTAAAATACATACAAGTCACCAATTCAAGAGACTTTCGTTTTGATTTTTTACAATATAAGATAATTATCACTAGTCACAAGAAGCTAGATTCAGAATTCAACTGAAGAAAAATTATTGATGGGTTGGGTCTGTCTCTCTGCTTGGTGCTCGGACTGTTAGCACAAAAATTATAGACGCAACAGTTAAGCTTGTATCCCCCAGTCAGAGCTCGTGATTGGGCTGCACATTTGTGGTTCGGCTAGCCGTTGGCTAGGTTCAATGTGTCATGAGATAGCTCATGATCAGGATCGGCACATGTGGCTAGGACAAGCGCATGATCCAATATGTATCCCATTGTTTATTTCTATTGGTCAATAAAACTTGCAAATTTTCTTTTAAAAAAACTCTTAGCTCTAAGTGCTTGTATGTGCTGTGCTAAAATTCATCGGGGTGTAAGTACGCCGATAATGGATCCCCTTGCCTGGTTATTTATTTTATTGGATCAGTTAAGTTTGCCTATGCATGAGCAAACAATTTTCATGTTCTGGAGAGCTTGGCATTTGAGAAATGACTTGATTTTTGATAAAGGAAAGGAATCTATCCCGGCCTCAGTGAGTTTTATTCAAAATTATTGGGCATCATTCTCATCTTGTCATGCAAAAACGAAGGTAGAGGTAAGTAACAAAGATAAGGGTGTGATTGATGGTTTACAATCCATTAGTAATGTGGAGAGGATTTGTGATCCATGGCTGCCTCCCACTCCGGAATTCCTCAAGATTAATGTTGATGCAAGTTTTGTGGAGGCCGTTAACGCAGGGAGCGTTGGGGTGGTTGTTAGAAATCATTCTGGAGAAGTTTTTATTTCTTCTTGGGATTATATTGGTACCTGTCTTAGTGCCGAGGAAGCGGAACTTCGAGCAGCCATCTCAGGCCTTTACATTGGTATCACTCTTCACAAGCCCATTATCTTGAAAACGGATTGCTTTTTTGTGGCCTCTGTTTTTGCAAATAATAACCTGGACAGGTCAAACCTTGTTAATTTGAAGAAGGTAGCGTTGAGTGTCTCCAAGATGATGAGTACTTTAAAAATCACCAAGATTAACAGGAAGGCGAATATGGTGACGCATGAGATTGCAAAATTTAGTTTTATTAATAGATTTGATGGTATTCTTATTAATAGTGTTCCGCTCTGCGTGGCAAGAGCTGTGACGAATGATTGTACGAACATTTGTGTCAATTAATTAATATATGGGTGGGGGTTTTCATAAAAAAAATCATCGGGGTGGACAAGACTGCCAATTGTTTTTACAAAACCTCACCGAAAGGCAGGGAGCTCCCGCATTACATTAAAAAGGAAAATATTCAGTATAGTTAATGAGGGAAATTATACACGAAAAACATAAAAGGCTCCGTTAACTAAGGAGAATCGGCAAAAATATCACACACACACACCATCAGCTATCCACGCACGTTGGAGTTGGATACAAGGGAGTGTAGGCCCAAGACCACCAAAAGCATATCGTAACCTGTCAAGCCTACCTCCACAACCTCAATAAAGCTCTTGTGCTCTTGTAACAGGAGTTGCACATGTGCCTAACCTTCTGAAGAAAGCGATCAAATATTAACCTTCACCGAGGCACAGATTGCCTGAATCACCGTTAGCGTAAGTGGCTTCTTGAACATCTTCATACATGACTTCATCTTCTCTTGCAGATCCTACTCGGGTGATTTTATTTGTGCTCTTGTCTTTTGGAAATTTCCTAAAAGCCTCGGGCCACCTATATTCAATGCGCTTGGCAGTAACATTGTTGTTTTTATTCTTCTTATCCAATTGTCCACTACGTCCCTCGGTGCCACAAGTAGTGGCATCTTCAAACTGCATAGGTGCTCCGAGCAAGGAATAAGGTGCAGACAATGTCGTGTCTTGCGGCTTGCCAAAGTCCCCATGCGACTCCTTAGACTCAGAAGTCCCCATGTTGCTCGGGGTACCAAAAGCTTTCATCATCCTTGTTAAATTGAACCCACTATTTTCCTAGGAAGAAGGCCCAAAGTTGAGCTCCATGTTGGCCTCCGGGGAGGAGCCCAAGAGAGACACCTCCATAGCCGAGTTAACCCACAAGGCCACCTGAGTTGACTCCATCCTTTGCTTGATAACTCCACCACAGCGCATGGCTTACATGATAACACAACCACATCAGTTTCACCTTGCTCCTCCCACGTCATGGATCAACTTCTTTGGAGGAAATAGGTCCAAAGCAGGACTCCCTTTCATAGGCGCTGCCACTTTCTTTTGAAAATTTCTTTGAATGGGGCTTATGCCGATTGGGTTCGAAAACTGAAAAATGCTATTTCACTAGGCGGTGTGTGGGGCACTTGTCTATGCAATATGGACGCTTCGTAATTAACTAATTTCAATAAGGAAGTCTCAAATACTTTACTACGCAACGTGTATAAATCAATCGCTCTGTGATTGTTGTGGATATTGCTACTTCTAGAAAGGCGTAAAGATGAGATGGACACGAGAGAAGCTTCACGGCACGATAAACAATCTTCATCTAGTGTACAATGGAGATCAAGGTGTTGGATGCTTTGTGTTATCTTTCACTTATCGGTGCTTGCATGCGCTTCTTACATCTATGTTGTTGCGGGCGGCTATATTTCTGATTTTGGTTGTGTGTTTTGGATCCAGTAGTCAGTGAAATCTTGTTCGTTGTTTCCTGATGCTGATTTCTATCTTAAAAAAGTGGGGCCATTTTGGCAAGTCTTCATTCCTTTCTTTTTAAGAAAGAAGAAGATTGACATGAGTTTGCATGCCAATCAATCGATGTAATTCAGATACTAGAGCTAGGAGAACTATCGATATCCCTACATTGACTTGATTCTCTATAAATAGAGATGAGGCAAATAGAGAGGTGACGATGATGCTTGTATGCTACCTCCGCCATCCCCCGTCCCGGACTCCTGATTGCCGGCCCACATCCCCGTCCCTGGTGTTGCATCGTCGGCGGGAAGGACCTTGGTCGCTGGCCATCGAAGCAGCGAAGGATCTTGCAAGGTATATCATACATATGTTCCTATTCCTCTACTATTGTTGTTCCTATTCCTCTACATATGTTCTTTTATTCCTCTACTGGCCATCAAAGCAGTGAACTGAGTGAAGGATGTTGGTGTTCTACTGTTGTTGACTTGTTGTTAAAAGCTTACTCTGATCCTGATGTTGTTATGCATGAATGTTGTTGTTGTTGTTGTTGTTGACTACTTGACTTGTTAAAATGACCTGATGTTGCACGATTGTTGTTGTATGAAGTTAAGAAAACCCGTTCCAGAATTAAATGTGACTGAAATCTTGAAATTTACATGCTTCTTGTATGTTAGTGCAAGTTTTTGGAGTTCAAAATATGTGACTGCAGCTGTATGTTAGTGCAAGTGTTTACAATTATATGTTTACAATCTATGACTGAAATCTTGAAATATTTACATGCTTCTTGTATGTTAGTGCAACTGTTTACAATTATACCAAAGTGAGTGATGTTGCTGCTTTTTTTTTCTTACAGATGACTCAACATGATGATGATCAGCACATAGAGATGTCACCGATGATAGAGATGGAGGAAGTGGGCACTAGTCATATGGCCACTCGCAGCACAATTGTATTGCCTGAATGTTCTGGTTCACAACCATCTTCCAAGGAGCAATTTCGTGGTTCAGAACTAACTTCTCAAGAGCAATCTGCCACTGGGGTCGTTGATTTGGAGAATGGGAAGGATAGTAAGAAAGGTCACTTAGGTCAGGGAAGGAGGGAGATGGCACCACGATCAAAGATGTGGGACCATTTCGATAAGATTAAGGATAAGAATAATGTGGTGAAGGTTGATAAATGCAAATATTGCAAACGTGAATTGAAGGCTGACACAAAGGATCATGGTACTTCATCCTTGATCAGACACTTTGATGTGTGCAAGAGCAACCCTCACAAGATGGCCAAAGATCCGAAGCAGTCCACTTTGCAAATAACTCAAGGAGAAGGTGCTGGGACCTGGAGGTTTGATCCTGATGATCTGAGGGAAGCTTTTGCTGAAATGGTCATTCAAGATGAGTTGCCTTTTTGTTTCGGCGAGAAGCCGGGCTTTAGGAAATTTATGTCCAAAGCTTGCCCATGTTTCAAACCGCCATCTAGAAGAACCTGCAGCAGAGACACTATGTGCCTATTCTTTCGAGAGAAGGCCAAGCTGAAGAAATTCTTCAAGGATTCTTGTCAGCGAGTTTGCCTAACAACAGATTGTTGGACTTCTCAGCAGCTGGATGGATATATGACTGTAACAGCAAGTTTTATTGATGAATCTTGGAGTCTCCATAAGAAAATCATTGGTTTTTTCTTAGTGAAGGGGCATAAGGGAGATGACATCGGGAAAAACTTGGTTAGATGCTTGACTGAATGGGGTTTGGAGAGAGTAATGACTGTAACTATTGACAATGCAACTAACAATGATGGTGGCATTTCTTATTTGAGGAGGCAACTAAACAAAACAAACATAGCTAATGGCAAGTTCCTGCACATGAGGTGTGCTGCGCACATTGTTAACCTTATTGTCCAAAATGGCATAAAAGAAGTGGATGTCTCTGTGAAGCGTGTTAGAGCTGCTGTTAGGTATATTAGAAATGGTGGTTCAAGAGTGGTCAAGTTTAAGGAGATTGCCGAGGAAGAAAAGATAAACAGCAAGGCATCTCTGAAGATTGATGTCCCGACCAGATGGAACTCAACTTTTCTCATGCTCAAAGCCGCCAATATTTATGAGAAGGTGTTCATAAGGTTAGCTGAAGAGGATATCCTTTACATTGATGATATTTCCGAAGAGAATGATGGCTTTGGTTTCCCTGAAGAATCGGATTGGGAGAATGCAAAGAAGTTAGAAATTTTTTTGGAGCATTTTCATGACCTTACTATTCATGTCTCTGCTACTCTTCATGTGACTTCCAATAGATTCATTCATGAGATTGGAGAAGTGCGTTTGTTGATTCAAGCTTGGATAAACAGTCCTGATACTTTGCAAGCAGCAATGGGAAAACGAATGAAAGATAAATTTGACAAGTACTGGGGGCTTTGGCACACAAAGGAGCAGGACACGAATGACAGAGAGAAGGAGAAGGAGAAGGGGAGGGGAAAGGGAAGGGGGAAGGAGAAGGAGAATACCAATTTACTGATTTTTGTTGCTGCAGTTATTGATCCAAGATACAAGCTATCGTTGTTCACAAATGCTATTGTTGATGAAATATTTGGCGAGGAAAAGGGACAACATGTTTGGGAAGCTCTTAAAGCTTGTGTCCATAACTTATTTGATGAATATAGAGATCTTTATGCTCCAGCTGAATTACCAAATCAAGTACTTGAACCAAGACAATCAAAGGGAGGCAGAGGAGCCTTGCTCACTGATGTTATAAAAAAGAAGTTGAAGATGAACAATG